>NC_092244.1:18930091-19230091 GCF_036320965.1 Panulirus ornatus | reverse complement strand
CTGTTTCTTTGCTTTATCTCTCTAATGCTGGAAACAGTGATGAAGTATAATGAAAATGATAGATAGATATAAATATGCGTATATGAGTGGATGGGCCATTCTTCGTCTGTTTCCTTGCCCTACCTCACCAACGCGGGAAGCAGTGATTAAGTGTAATGAAAATACTAAACATATAAATATGTTTATTTGAGTTGATGGACCATTCTTTGTCTGTTTCCTGGCACTGCCTCGTTGATGCAGGAAACAGCGATTAAGTATACTGGATATATATATAAATGAATATAAGTTGATGTGACTGGGCTTTGTCTTCAAGAGGTTGCACTGCAGTTGAAAATCACCTTTGGCAAAGCTGTGTTATTTTAAGTAGTCTTGTCAAAAGAATTTTTCACTCCAAAGGAGTCTGCATTCTACTGCTACTGGAGGTAGTACACCCTTTATCTCTGGGAGCTTGTATAGAGGATGTGGGGAAGACCAGGACTTTTATATAGAAACTATTCCTTGGGTAATTATAGATAGATATTTTATTTGTTTCTTTATTTTGCTTTGTCGCTGTCTCCTGTGTTAGCGAGGTAGTGCAAGAAAACAGACGAAAGAATGGCCCAACCCACCCACATACACATGTATATACATACATGTCCACACACGCAAATATACATACCTATACATCTCAACGTATACATATATATACACACACAAGACATGTACATATATACACATGTACATAATTCATACTGTCTGCCTTTATTCATTCCCATCGCCACCTCGCCACACATGAAATAACAACCCCCTCCCCCCTCATGTGTGCGAGGTAGCGCTAGGAAAAGACAACAAAGGCCCCATTCGTTTACACTCAGTCTCTGTCTGTCATGTAATAATGCACCGAAACCACAGCTCCCTTTCCACATCCAGGCCTCACAGAACTTTCCATGGTTTACCCCAGACGCTTCACATGCCCTGGTTCAATCCTTTGACAGCACATCGACCCCTTTATACCACATCATTCCAATTCTTTCTATTCCTTGCACGCCTTTCACCCTCCTGCATGTTCAGGCCCTGATCAATCAAAATCTTTTTCACTCCATCTTTCCACCTCCAATTTGGTCTCCCACTTCTCCTCGTTTCCTCCACCTCTTGACACATATATCCTCTTTGTCAGTCTTTCCTGACTCATTCTCTCCATGTGACCAAACCATTTCAAAACACCCTCTTCTGCTCTCCCAACCACACTCTTTTTATTACCACACATCTCTTTTACCATATTATTACTTACTCGATCAAACCACCTCACACCACATATTGTCCTCAGACATCTCATTTCCGGCACATCCACCCTCCTGCACACAACTCTATCCATAGCCCATGCCTTGCAACCATACAACATTGTTGGAACCACTATTCCTTCAAACATACCCATTTTTGCTTTCCGAGATAATGCTCTCGACTTCCACACATTCTTCAAGGCTCCCAGAATTTTCGCCCCCTCCCCACCCTATGATTCACTTCCACTTCCATGGTTTCATCCGCTGTCAAATCCACTCCCAGATATCTAAAATACTTCACTTCCTCCAGTTTTTCTCCATTCAAACTTACCTCCCAGTTGACTTGACCCTCAACCCTACTGTACCTAATAACATTGCTCTTATTCACATTTACTCTCAACTTTCTTCTTTCACACACTTTACCAAACTCAGTCACCAGCTTCTGCAGTTTCTCACATGAATCAGCCACCAGCACTGTATCATCAGCGAACAACAACTGACTCACTTCCCAAGCTCTCTCATCCACAACAGACTGCATACTTGCCCCTCTTTCCAAAACTCTTGCATTCACCTCCCTAACAACCCCATCCATAAACAAATCAAACAACCATGGAGACATCACACACCCCTGCCACAAACCTTCATTCACTGAGAACCAATCACTTTCCTCTCTTCCTACACATACACATGCCTTACATCCTCAATAAAAACTTTTTACTGCTTCTAACAACTTTGCTTCCCACACCATATATTCTTAATACCTTCCACAGAGTATCTCTATCAACTCTGTCATATGCCTTCTCCAGATCCATAAATGATACATACAAATCCATTTGCTTTTCTAAATATTTCTCACATACATTCTTCAAAGCAAACACCTGATCCACACATCCTCTACCACTTCTGAAACCACACTGCTCTTCCCCAATCTGGTGCTCTGTACATGCCTTCACCCTCCCATATAATTTTCCAGGAATACTCAACAAACTTATACCTCTGTAATTTGATCACTCACCTTTGTCCCCTTTGATATATAGATATGTATTGATATATGATTATGTACATTTTTCAATTGATTTTCATGCTTCTCTGGACTTTCAGGTGTAACAGCCCCGACTTTGCATGTTGGAATGTTATTTTCAACGGTTTGCTGGTATCGTGACCCACATAGTTTACCATGGATAGAGTACCTACACACTGGGGCTTCCAAGATATGGTTAGTTTTGAATTCATAAGTAACTTTTAAGATTGTAGTTTATATAGCAGTACGATGTTTTTTACTTAATTGGAAAAATATTTTTGTTATTACAGTAGCTCTAAAGGTCGGCTTAGGTACAAAATATTTCCTGAAGTAAGTCAGTATTAGGGATGTGCCATTTGGCTATGTTGAAGGATATCCAGACAGATATCCATAGCTTTTCACAGTCATACAGATGTGTTGGGATGTATTACAAAGAGGCAATGATTTTGAGGTAGCATTATCATCTAAATTACTTCCATCTTGTTATTATAACACAGTACTAGTTGACTGCATGGTGCTGATGCTGCACATAAACAGTGAGAAATTTATAATTCTGTAATAGTACATTATAATCTTATGTTGTTGAGGAATATGAGCTACACATGGTCCTGACACTGGCATGGCGCTGTTGCTACCCATGCCATGCTGATTACCAGGTCAGTTCTATGCTTGCATTAACTAGTAAGGTCGTTATGTTTACCTCTCATAAAATTCAACACTTGTGGCAAGGTACACTAATCACAACTATGCCTAAATATCCAGCAAATACCCCTACTGTACTAAATCATCTAATAGGGTTAAGAAGACTTTAACTTGGATGAAAAGGTCAGCATACTGGTGAACTTGAGCATGGTCCTGGCACCTCAGCGATTTTGCCATTTTCGTGTTATTAAGAGTAGTACTTGCACCATCAAGCTGAAGAGTGAGTCAGTCAGGAAAGCATTTCTCAGCTAACTATTTAGAAGACAGTGCTTCTCAAGCAGTCAGGATAACAAAACCCTGAAATGTGCTATAATTGACCAAAAGTAGCTAAAATATGCCAAAATAACAGAATGTATGCTGACTTGATTGCCTGAGTTGTATAGTTTGAAATAAAATGCCTGAGTTGTATAATTGAAAAAAGATGGTAGAACAATGTTTTATTGAAAAAAGATTGATAGCCAAAGAGAAAATAATGATTTAATGTTAATGCTCTCCCAAACACTGCCACAGATCTGAAATAGTGAAAGAATAAGTAGTTAAAGAACTGTTTCTCTTTGAGTGAACATCATGAAACAATAACAAAACAACAAAGAAATGAGATATAAGCCTTGATATAACCAAGGAGAAAAGGAAGAAAAATCATGTGGTAGTTTACTAGTAGCATAGAAGTTTACCTATCTATCTATATCTCTGATGCCCATTCCCTTTGGTAACTCCCATCAAGGGGATGGCCACATCAAAAGAGTCTCCATTTATCCCTGTCCTTATATACCTTCCACATGTACACCACTCTACAGATTTTTTCACCATTTCCCTTCCTTTAGTACTCTTCCACTCTATTTCCCCATGTTACAGGTGGTCTTCCTCTCACACTTTAATGTTACTGTCATACGTTGTCCCTGTAAACTCCCTTACTCGCATTCTTTCCACATGCCACAAACAACCTTAAAGCATTAGTTTCACCCTACTCGCGTTCTTTCCACATTCCCTTTGGTAACTCCCATCAAGGGGATGGCCACATCAAAAGAGTCTCCATTTATCCCTGTCCTTATATACCTTCCACGTGTACACCACTCCACTCATTCTTTCACCGTTTCCCTTCCTTCAGTACTCTTCCACTCTATTTCCTCATGTTACAGGTGGTCTTCCTCTCACACTTTAATGTTACTATCATACATTGTCCCTGTAAACTCCCTTGCTCGCATTATTTCCACATATCACAAACAACCTTAAAGCATTAGTTTCACCCTACTCGCATTCTTTCCACATGCCACAAACAACCTTAAAGCATTAGTTTCACCCTACTTGCATTCTTTCCACATGCCTCAAACATCCTTAAATAATGATTTCACCCACTCTGCACTCCAAAATTAATTCCTTTTGCATTCCCTGCCATAGCAGATCTTTCATACACTCTTTCATTTCTTTCTTCATTTCATCTAGTCACCACATGCTTGTCTCAAATAGCTTATTTCTACAGCCTGGATTCTTTACCTCTGTAACTCATTCCATGGCCGTGTTTCAGCTGTATTGGTCAGGGTCAGGAGGACTATGCTGTCCTTAAATCCTTTCTTCATTTCCATATTTATACCTCTACCCTTCATTATTCTATCAAGGGATCCAGTGACTCATCTTCCTGCACTGCTCACTCCCTTTTTCTATACTTCCACATTAAACTTATCTAAGGTAGTTCCCAAATGCTTAAAGTTGTCTCCTCTTCTGGTTTTTCTCCCCTGTATCTATGACACAATTTAGTACACTTTCTTCTCTCACTGTATGGGGCTTTGAAAAATCTGAACTTTAACTGTTATTCAAACACCATTACTTTACTTTTTCTTTACGTTAGAGGCTTCAGTCATGGACAAAAGTCTGTATCAATCATAGGCCTTGATTCAGTTATAGAGAGGTTTATGAAAGGGTAAAATGAAGGGACAAGGAAAAGTATTTTTTTTGATGTTGAAGGCTCCAGTCATAGGTAGAATTCAACATTAAAGCTGGGCCTTAATTGAAATGTAGAGAGCATTATCAAATGGAAAAGAAAAGACAAGGGAAAGTATTTATGAATAGTATATTACCTTCAGTCACACAACCTTATGTAACTCCTCTTCACTCTCTGCAAACAACACAGTATCATCCACAGACAGGCATTTCATAAACCACCATATGTTACCACTACACTCTATTTCTCCTCCCCCTGTACATAGTTTTACTGTAATTCTCTCTCATCACTCCATCAGTTTATACATTAAACAGCCATGGTGATGTTGCACAGCCCTGCCTTGCATCCAAGTGTATGCTGGAACTTTTGTGCAACTCTCCACCCTCTCTTGCACATGCATTTGCTTCTATATAGAAGGTTCTCATACCATCTATCCATTGCCTATATACCTCATATGTCCTTAACACATCCCATAAAGCATTCTACTCGACTTTGTCATGTCATATGCTTTCTCCATATCTGTAGAAGCTGCATACAGGTTCTCACCTTTTGCTTGATATGTTTCCAAAGTCATTCTCACCACAAAAATATGATCCACACATCATGTAATTTTCCTAAAACCCTATTGTTCCTCACTTATTCTCCATTCAGTTACTTCCCATACTCTCTCAATCAACATTCTTGCATCTACTTTTCTTGTTATACTTAACTGGATTATTCCCTAGTAATTGCTACATACATTCATAGCACCTCCTTTTCCTTTGAATAAAGGAACAGGCAAAACCCTCTGCTTCCATGATAAACTACATATTGAATGCAGCTATTTTATCACACTTTCTCCTCCATACTTCAGCACTTCGGCTGTAATCCCATTCACTCCAGGTGCCTTTCATACCTTGAATCTCATTATTGCCAGTTTTATCTCCCTCCTTGCCATAAGCCAATGGTTTTGTATCCTTTTCGTTTATCCTACATATCCTTGCATGTAAAAACTGCAGCCTCAATCTATTCTACATTCATCAGTTCTTTAAAATAATCTTTCCATCTTCATTTCACTTCCTTAATTTGATTCAGCAGCTCCCTTTCCTTGCTTCTCACATTTTCATTTCCACTTTTACATCCACCCCTTTCCATTTTAATCTTTAAACTTTTCACTTAACTTTATTCCAAAATCCTCATCTCTTTCTTTGCTTTCCTCTAACAGCTTAACATTCCTCTAACACATCTTATATCCCTCTCCTTTGCTGAACTTCTGTTGGTATATTCCTTTTTGAGCATTCTACCATATGCCATTTTCTTCTTTTCCACAGCATTTCTGATCTTTTGCCCTTTTTTTTCTTATATCTGGCAGCCTTGTATCCAACTACAAGTCTATGATCTTTAATAGTCTTTCTCTAAACATTTTAAGCACCTCATTCACACACAACTGCTTCCATACATCTACTGCATTCATGTAAACTTTCTGTCACCCTTCTTTCATACTACTGTTTGCATTCTTTCTGATTCATCTTCTCACCTGCCAGGAATTTTACTTTCCTGTTCTTCCTTACTCCATACCTCCACTTCTTCCTTATCCATACCTCCACAGGAACTGGACAGCTGTCAAAATCATCAGTCTCCTATTACAACACTAGTAACCAGAACATCCTTTCTCAACATTTCATCCAGTGTCACATAGTCTATCAAACCTGTTTGTTCTTCTCTTCCATCACTTCTCATCCATATATATATGTGGATCATCTTGTTTGCTAGTAATGATATAACCCTCACTCAGCACAGACATCCACTAGATAACTCGCATTCTCATTTAGTCCAGGCAATCCCAGTTACCATCTGTTGCGAGTTTCATCACATCCCACCTTTTCATTCATATCGCCCATTACATCCACAGTTCTCTCCTTCTCAAAACAATTTATACAGCCATTCAAATTTCTCCAAAAATGTTTCATTTCATCCTTAGTCACTGTTTTCATATTCATAGGTGTAGATGCACATTCCGAATGCATGCTTCACAGTCCAGTCTTTCCTTTCACCCATGCTGTTCTTGATCCAGTCCTTCCTGCTCTATGATGCCCTCCCATATTGTCGGTAATATCACAATTAAACATCCTTCTTTCCTGATGTTTTTCATTCATTCCTCTCTATACCACTCCTTCCATGCCCTCCCACAGCTTGCTTTCATTATTTCCATTTTCATGACATATTCCCTGCCCAAGAATATGGGTATCCCAATCCCCAGCATATCCAAACTATAACTTAAATTTCCCCACAAGCTCACAATTTTTTTTTTACTCACCTGATTTTCTATTAACATTTAGAGCCATCACCCTCAATCATTCGTCCTATTTACTCCCCAGCATAACTGGTAGACTACTCTGCCTCTCCTTAGCCTTTAGTGCGTCTTTGAGGTAGTGGGGCTTTCAGATTTAAAAAGAAAAAAAAGAATTAGTACACTATAAGTGTTTGTGTGTTTTAAAAACTGTTACTTTGATGGAGTTGGGCAGTGCCTCCTCCTCTGATTCTACCCTGAAGGGTGTACTATCGAGGTCACTGTGACAAGGCGGGGTGGGCCTTGCATACTATAAAACACTAGGGTATCCCCTTAAGGCACTGAATTCCAACTTTTCCTAATCATTGAACTCTACTGCAGTAGCTTAACCTCATAGGTTAGGTTGCTGCCACTGCACAGTAAGTGCTAAAACAGCATAGTGTTGACATGTCTTTAGATGATGATTTCTTCTTTTTTAAAAAGTGTTTTAGTGCACTTGCTTTGTTTTCTACAATGAAGTCCACCTTATTGCACATATTTCCATTGCTTCTGAAGACATCTATGGAGTTTTTTTTTTTATCTTGGCCCATTATTGTTATTATTATAAGCATAACAAGGGAAGTGATTGGAGATGTTTACCTAGCCTCATTGTAAATAGATAGATAGATAGAGAATGGTTTATTGAATTCAGGCAGTTATTCGGCTGAAAATATACAGTTGGGGATTATATGATTGGAGGTCATACTAGTAGTTGTTAATGTTTACAAAAGCTTAAAATCAAAGTGGGGCCAGATACGTCAATGTTTTGGATAGGCACATTAATGAAGTATATCTCCATAGCACAGGAAGTCTTACAAAGCAAATTTTATGGTTTATATGATATACATTTAGTTGTGTTTCTTTGAACATTAAGTGATAGAATGTTACTCATTGGTTGTAATGTTTTGACACTCATTATGTATTTGATTTAATGGTGAATGTTAAGCGATGTAAAATTACCGACTGGTTGAATTGCAGTAATATGTTATTGACACTCTGTATGTATTTAATGGTGAACATTACAGTAATTTGATAGTTGACATAACTATGGGAAAACTAAGCTATTTACTTGCTTACCTGTGATGTCCATAGATTGTACAAGACATATGCAGTAGGTATAGGAAATTTTTTGTATCTGTCTGTCTGTCTGGTACAATGTGGTTGTGGTGACAAATATTAGTCTCCAGAAGTTGCTGGCATGGCACGGGGGGGGTTGTAATGGTACATGTATCTATCACTGTAATGATGTTTACGCCAAGTCATCACCCCTCTCACCCTCGAGGAAGTTCCTAGTTCACAATTGCACTGTTCAGAGGGTTTGAGTATATGTATGTCAGTGTCATGGTGTTTACACTAAAGCGAACTTAGCTCCAGCATAGGCCTCTCGAGACTCTCACTGAGTTACAGGTAAATTCACAGGTATGCTTATGTGATATTTATTTATTTATTTATTGTACTTACTCGTTGTCTCCTGCGTTAGTGAGGTAGCTCAAGGAAACAGAAGAAAGAATGGCCAAAGCCCACCCACATAGACATGTATATACATAAACGCCCCACACACGCACATATACATACCTATACATTTAACGTATACATACATATACATACACAGACATATACATATATACACATTTACATATTCATACTTGCTGCTTTCATCCATTCCCGTGACCTTAGTGTCTTTTCCTAGCGCTACCTCATGCACATGCAGGGAGAGGGGGTTGTCATTTCATGTGTGGTCCAATCCATTGACAGCACGTCGACCCCGATATACCACATCATTCTAATCCACTCTATTCCTTGCACGCCTTTCACCCTCCTGCATGTTAAGGCCCCGATCACTCAGAATCTTTTTCACTCCGTCTTTCCACCTCCAGTTTGGTCTCCCACTTCTCCTCATTCCCTCCATCTCTGACACATATATCCTCTTTGTCAATCATTCCTAACTCATTCTCTCCATGTGACTAAACCATTTCAAAACACCCTCTTCTGCTCTTTCAACCACACTCTTTTTATTACCACATACCTCTCTTTCATTACTTACTCGATCAAACCACCTCACACCACATATTGTCCTCAAACATCTTATTTCCAGCACATCCACCCTCCTCTGCACAACTCCATCTATAGCCCACGCCTCACAACCATATAAATTTGTTAGAACCACTATTTCTTCAAACATACCCATTTTGGCTTTCCAAGATAGCGTTCTCGACTTCCATACATTTTTCAATGCTCCCAGAACTTTTGCCCCCTCCCCTACCCTATGGTTCACTTCTGCTTCCATGGTTCCATCTGCTGCCAAATCCACTCCCAGAAAATTAAAACACTTCACTTCCTCCAGTTTTTCTCCATTCAAACTTACCTCCCAATTAACTTGTCCCTCAACCCTACTGTACCTAAAGACCTTGCTCTTATTCACATTTACTCTCAGCTTTCTTCTTTCACACACTTTATCAAACACAGTCACCAGCTTCTGCTGTTTCTCTCCTGAATCAGCCTCCAGTGCTGTATCATCAGCGTACAACAACTGACTCACTTCCCAAGCTCTCTCATCCACAACAGACTGCATACTTGCACTTTCCATATATATATGTGTATTTAATTATATTATTATACTTTGTCGCTGTCTCCCGCGTTAGCGAGGTAGCGCAAGTAAACAGACAAAAGAATGGCCCAACCCGCCCACATACGCATGTATATACATACATGTCCACACATGCACATATACGTACCTATACATCTCAACGTATACACATATATACACACAGACATATACATATATACACATGCACATAATTCATACTGTCTGCCCTTATTCATTCCTGTCGCCACCCCGCCACACAATGAAATACCAACCCCTCCCCCCACATGTGTGCGAGGTAGCGCTAGGAAAAGACAACAAAGGCCACATTCGTTCACACTCAGTCACTTGCTGTCATGTATAATGCACTGAAACCACAGCTCCCTTTCCACATCCAGGCCCCACAGAACTTTCCATGGTTTACCCCAGACGCTTCACATGCCCTGGTTCAATCCATTGACAGCACGTCGACCCCGGTATACCACATTGTTCCAGTTCACTCTATTCCTTGCACACCTTTCACCCTCCTGCATGTTCAGGCCCCAATCACTCAAAATCTTTTTCACTCCATCTTTCCACCTCCAATTTGGTCTCCCACTTCTCCTCGTTCCCTCCACCTCTGACACATATATCCTCTTTGTCAATCTTTCGTCACTCATTCTCTCCATGTGACCAAACCATTTCAAAACACCCTCTTCTGCTCTCTCAACCACACTCTTTTTACCACCACACATCTCTCTTACCCTATTATTACTTACTTGATCAAACCACCTCACACCACATATTGTCCTGAAACATCTCATTTCCAGCACATCCACCCTCCTCCGCTTAACTCTATCTATAGCCCATGCCTCACAACCATATATCATTGTTGGAACCACTATTCCTTCAAACATACCCATTTTTGCTTTCCAAGATAAGGTTCTCGACTTCCACACATTCTTCAATGCTGGGAGTGCTCATCCTCCTCCTCCTCGAAGGCTCAGGTCGGGGTGTCTAAATGTGTGTGGCTGTAAACAAGATGAGAAAAAAGGAGAGGTAGGTAGTATGTTTGAGGAAAGGAACCTGGATGTTTTGGCTCTGAGTGAAACGAAGCTCAAGGGTAAAGGGGAAGAGTGGTTTGGGAATTTTTTGGGAGTAAAGTCAGGGGTTGGTGAGAGGACAAGAGCAAAGGAAGGAGTAGCACTACTCCTGAAGCATGAGTTGTGGGAGTATGTGATAAGAGTGTAAGAAAGTAAACTCTAGATTGATATGGGTAAAACTGAAAGTGGATGGTCATGAGAAGAAAGATCATGAGAGGCAAGTAGTTTGGGAGCAGCTGAGTTAGTGCATTAGCAGTTTGGATGCACGAGACCAGGTTATAGTGATGGGTGATTTGAATGCAAAGGTGAGTAACGTGGCAGTTGAGGGAATAATTGGTGTACATGGGGTGTTCAGTTTTGTAAATGGAAATGGTGAAGATCTTGTAGATTTATGTGCTGAAAAAGGACTGGTGATTGGGAATACCTGGTTTAAAAAAAGAGGTATACTTAAGTATACATATGTAAGTAGGAGAGATGGCCAGAGAGCGTTATTGGACTATGTGTTAATTGATAGGTGCGTGAAAGAAAGACTTTTGGATGTTCATGTTCTGAGAGGTGCAACTGGAGGGATATCTGATTATTGTCTTGTGGAGGCGAAGGTGAAGATTTGTAGAGGTTTTCAGAAAAGAAGGGAGAATGTTGGGGTGAAGAGATTGGTGAGAGTAAGTGAGCTTGGGAAGGAGACTTGAGTGAGGAAGTACCAGGGGAGATTAAGTACAGAATGGATAAAGGTGAGAACAAAAGATGTAAGGTGAGTTGGGGAGGAATGGGATGTATTTTGGGAAGGAGTGATGGCTTGCACAAAAGATGCTTATGGCATGAGAAGCGTGGGAGATGGGCAGATTAGAAAGGGTAATGAGTGGTGGGATGAAGAAGTAAGATTATTAATGTAAGAGAAGAGAGAGGCATTTGGTCAATTTTCACAGGGAAATAGTTCAAATGACTGGGAGATGTATAAAGAAAGAGGCAGGAGGTCAAGAGAAAGGTGCAAGAGGTGAAAAAGAGGGCAAATGAAGCTGGGGTGAGAGAGTATTGTTGAATTTTAGTGAGAATAAAAAGAGATTTTGGAAGGAGGTAAATAAAGTGCGTAAGACAAGAGAACAAATGGGAACATCGGTGAAGGGGGCTGATGGGGAAGTAATAACAAGTAGTGGTGAAGTGAGAAGATGGAGTGAGTATTTTGAAGGTTTGGTGAATGTGTTTGATGAAAGAGTGCCAGATATAGGGTGTTTTGGTCGAGGTGGTGTGTGAAGTGAGAGGATCAGGGAGAATGCTTTGGTAAACAGAGTAAAGATAGTGAAAGCTTTGCAGAAGATGAAAGCCGGCAAGGTGGTGGGTTTGGATGATATTGTAGAGGAATTTATTAAAAAAGGGGGTGACTGTGTTGTTGACAGGTTGGTGAGGATATTCAATGTATGTATGACTCATGGTGAAGTGCCTGAGGATTGGTGGAATGCATGCTTAGTACTATTGTACTCAGGTAAAGGGGATAAAGGTGAGTGTTCAGATTACAGAGTTATAAGTTTGTTGAGTATTCCTGGTAGATTATGTGGGAGGATGTTGATTGAGAGGGTGAAGGCATGTACAGAGCATCAGATTGGGGAAGAGCAGTCTGGTTTTAGAAGCGGTAGAGGATGTGTGGATCAGGTGTTTGTGAGAAATGCTTAGAAAAGCAAATGGATTTGTATGTATCATTTATGGATATGGAGAAGGCAGATGATAAAGTTGATAGAGATGCTTTGTGAAGGTATTAAGAGTATATGGTGTGGGAAGCAAGTTGATATAAGCAGTGAAAAGTTTTAATCAAGGATGTAAGGCATGTGTACGAGTAGTAAGAGAGGAAAGCGATTGGTTCTCAGTGAATGTCGGTTTATGGCATGGGTGCGTGATGTCTCCATGGTTGTTTGATTTGTTTATGAATGGGTTTGTTAGGGAGGTGAATGCAAGAGTTTCGGAGACGGGCAAGTGTGGTGTATGTCATGGATGAGAGGGCTTGGGAAGTGAGTCAGTTGTTGTTCGCTGATGATATAGTGCTGGTGACTGATTTGGGTGAGAAACTGTAGAAGTTGGTGACTGAGTTTGGTAAAGTGTGTGAAAGAAGAAAGCTGAGAGTAAATGTGAATAAGAGTAAGGTTATTAGGTACAGTAAATCAATTGGGAGGTAAGTTTGAATGAAGAAAAACTGCAGGAAGTGAAGACTTTTAGATATCTGGGAGTGGATTTGGCAGCAGATGGTTCCATGGAAGCAGAAGTGAGTCACAGGGTGGGGGAGGGGGCGAAAGTTCTGGGGGTGTTAAAAAATGTAAGGAAGGCGAGAACATTATCTTGGAAAGCAAAAATGGGTATGTTTGAAGGAATAGTGGTTCCAACAATATTGCGAGGCATAGGCTATAGATAGGGTTGTGCGAAAGAGGGTAGATGGGTTGGAAATGAAATGTTTGAGGACAATATGTGGCGTGAGGTGGTTTGATCGAGTAAGTAATGAAAGGGTAAGAGAGATGTGTGGTAATAAAAAGAGTGTGGTTGAGACAGCAGAGAGGGTGTATTGAAATAGTTTGGTCACATAGAGAGAATGAGTGAGGAAAGATTGACAATGAGGATATATGTGCCAGAGGTGGAGGGAACGAGAAGTGGGAGATCAAATTTGAGGTGGAAGGATGGAGTGAAAAAGATTTTGAGTGATCGGGGCCTGAACATGCAGGAGGATGGAAGTCGTGCAAGGAATAGAGTGAATTGAAACGATATGGTATACCAGGGTTGACATGCTGTCAGTGGATTGAACCAGGGCATGTGAAGCGTCTGGGGTAAACCATGGAAAGTTGTGTGGGGCCTGGATGTGAAAAGGGAGCTGTAGTTTTGGTGCATTATGCATGACAGCTAGAGACTGAGTGTGAATGAATGTGGCCTTTGTTGTCTTTTTCCAGTTGCTACCTCCCACACATGTGGTGGACGGGGGTGTCATTTCATGTGTGGTGTGGTGGCGACAGGAATGAATAAAGGCAGTAAGTATGAATTATGTACATGTGTATATATGTATATGTCTGTATGTATATATATGTATATGTTGAAATGTGTAGGTATGTATATGCACGTGTGTGGACGTGTATGTATATATATGTGTATGTGGGTGGGCTGGGCCAGTCTTTTGTCTGTTTCCTTCTGCTACCTCACTAATGTTGGAGACAGCAGTAAAGTATGATAAATGAATAAATGAATAGAGAGAGAGAGAGAGAGAGAGAGAGAGAGAGAGAGAGAGAGAGAGAGAGAGAGAGAGAGGAGGGACATTTGGATGATTTTTTCAGGGAAGTCCTGCAAATGACTGGGAGATGCATAAAAGAAAGAGGCAGGAGGTCAAGATAATGGTGCAAGAGGTGAAAAAGAGGGCAAATGAGAGTTAGGGTGAGAGATTATCATTAAATTCTATGGAGAATAAAAAGATGTTTTGGAAGGAGATGAATAAAGTGCGTAAGACAAGAGAGCAAATGCGAACATCAGTAAAGGGGGCTAATATGGAAGTAGTAACAAGTAGTGGTGGAGTGAGAATGAAATGGAGTGAGTATTTTGAAGGTTTGTTGAATGTGTTTGATGATATGGTGGCATTGTTTGTTGAACAGAGAAGAGTTAGTGAAAGCATTTTGCAAGATGAAAGCCGGTAAGGCGGCGGGTTTGGATGGTATTGCTGTGGAATTTATTAAAAAGGGAGTTGACTGTGTTGCTAATTGCTTGATAAAGATATTAAGTGCCTTAGGATTGGTAGAGTGCATGCATAGTGCCATTGTAGAAAGGGAAAGGGGATAAAGGTGAGTGTTCAAATTACAGAGGTATAAGTTTGTTGAGTATTCCAGGGAAATAATATGGGAGGGTGTTGATTGAGAGGGTGAAGGCGTGTACAGAGCATCAGATTAGGGAAGAGCAGTGTGGTTTTAGAAGTGGTAGAGGATGTGTGGTTTAAGTGTTTGCTTTGAAGAAGATATGTGAGAAATACTTAGAGAAACAAATGGATTCATATGTAGCATTTATGGATCTGGAGAAGGCACATGATAGATTTGATAGGGATGCTTTGTGGAAGGTATTTAGAGTATATGGTGTGGGAGGTAAGTTGCTTGAAGCAGTGAAAAGTTTTTATCAAGGATGTAAGGCATGTGTACGAATAGGAAGAGAGAAAAGTGGCTGATTCCGAGAAAATATTGGTTTGCGGCAGGGGTGCATGATGTATTCATGGTTGTTTGATATGTTTATTGATAGGGTTGTTATAGAGGTGAATGCAAGAGTTTTGGAGAGAGGGCAAGTATGCAGTCTGTTATGGATGAGAGGGCTTGGGAAGTGAGTCAGTTATTGTTCGCTGATGATACAGCGCTGGTGGCTGATTCTGGTGAGAAACTGCAGTAATTGGTGACTGAGTTTGGTAAAGTGTGTGAATAAAGAAAGGTGAGAGTAAATGTGAATAAGAGCAAGGTTATTATGCTCAGTAGGGTTAAGAGACAAGTTAATTGGGAGGTAAGTTTGAATGGAGAAAAACTGGAGGAAGTGAAGTGTTTTAGATATCTGGGAGTGGATTTGGCAGCGGATGGAACCATGAAAATGGAAGTGGGTCACAGGGTGGGTGAGGGGGCAAAAGTTCTGAGAGCGTTGAAAAATGTGTGGAAGTCGAGAATATTATCTCGGAAAGCAAAAATGGGTGTTTGAAGGAATGGTGGTTCTAACAATGTCATGTGGTTGCAAGTCTTGGGCTATAGATAGGGTTGTGTGGAGGAGGGTAGATGTGTTGGAAATGAGGTGTTTGAGGACAGTGTGTGGTGCGAGATGGTTTGATCTAGTAAGTTATGGATGGGTAAGAGAGATGTGTGGTAATAAAAAGAGTGTGGTTCAGAGAGCAGAAGAGGGTGTATTGAAATTGTTTGGTCACATGGAGAGAATGAGTAAGGAAAGATTGACAAAGACGATATGTGTGTCAGAGTTGGAAGGAACAAGGAAAAGTGGGAGACCAAATTGGAGGTGGAATGATGGAGTGAAAAATATTTTGAGCGATTGGGGCCGGAGCATGCAGGAGGATGAGAGGCATGCAAGGAATAGAGTGAATTGGAATGATATGGTATACCAGGGTCAACGTGTTGTCAGTGGATTGAACCAGGGCATGTGAAGCATCTGGGTTAAACCATGGAAAGTTTTGTGGGTCCTGGATGTGGAAAGGGACCTATGGTTTCGATGCATTATACATGACAGCTAGAGATTGAGTGTGAATGAATGTAGTCTTTTTTGTCCTTTCCTAGTGCTACCTCGCAAGCGTGTGGAGGGGGGGTTGTCATATCATGTGTGGCGGGTTGGCGAGAAATATCATTGAATCTTCTTTTATCGAATACACAAAGGATTATAAACTTCATATTTGGGTGGTCTATACACCTTGGATAACTTTGTTGTTGAGAAGATTTGTAAACAAATCACCCTCTTGTCCTCATGATAAGTTTGTGATACACTCGTTGTCTGTCTTGGACAATCGCATGTTTACCAAATGTTGTCCTAGCTATGTCTCTTCATTGTATATCACCTGACTGTTATATTTCTCTCTTGTGTCTACCCTTATGATGTGATTATTACACAAAAGTTCACTTGGGAACTTATCATTTTTCATTTTCCCCGTTAACGAAGTAATGCTAGGAAACAGACAAAAGAATGGTCCATCCCACCCAATTTCACATGGAGAGACATAAATGCCCACACATGCACATATACATACCTGTACATTTCAACTTATACGTACATATACTTTTTTTTTTTTTTTTTTTATACTTTGTCGCTGTCTCCCGCGTTTGCGAGGTAGCGAAAGGAAACAGACGAAAGAAATGGCCCAACCCCCCCCCCATACACATGTACATACACACGTCCACACACGCAAATATACATACCTACACAGCTTTCCATGGTTTACCCCAGACGCTTCACATGCCCTGATTCAATCCACTGACAGCACGTCAACCCCTGTATACCACATCGCTCCAATTCACTCTATTCCTTGCCCTCCTTTCACCCTCCTGCATGTTCAGGCCCCGATCACACAAAATCTTTTTCATTCCATCTTTCCACCTCCAATTTGGTCTCCCTCTTCTCCTCGTTCCCTCCACCTCCGACACATATATCCTCTTGGTCAATCTTTCCTCACTCATTCTCTCCATGTGCCCAAACCATTTCAAAACACCCTCTTCTGCTCTCTCAACCACGCTCTTTTTATTTCCACACATCTCTCTTACCCTTACGTTACTTACTCGATCAAACCACCTCACACCACACATTGTCCTCAAACATCTCATTTCCAGCACATCCATCCTCCTGCGCACAACTCTATCCATAGCCCACGCCTCGCAACCATACAACATTGTTGGAACCACTATTCCTTCAAACATACCCATTTTTGCTTTCCGAGATAATGTTCTCGACTTCCACACATTTTTCAAGGCTCCCAAAATTTTCGCCCCCTCCCCCACCCTATGATCCACTTCCGCTTCCATGGTTCCATCCGCTGACAGATCCACTCCCAGATATCTAAAACACTTCACTTCCTCCAGTTTTTCTCCATTCAAACTCACCTCCCAATTGACTTGACCCTCAACCCCACTGTACCTAATAACCTTGCTCTTATTCACATTTACTCTTAACTTTCTTCTTCCACACACTTTACCAAACTCAGTCACCAGCTTCTGCAGTTTCTCACATGAATCAGCCACCAGCGCTGTATCATCAGCGAACAACAACTGACTCACTTCCCAAGCTCTCTCATCCCCAACAGACTTCATACTTGCCCCTCTTTCCAGGACTCTTGCATTTACCTCCCTAACAACCCCATCCATAAACAAATTAAACAACCATGGAGACATCACACACCCCTGCCGCAAACCTACATTCACTGAGAACCAATCACTTTCCTCTCTTCCTACACGTACACATGCCTTACATCCTCGATAAAAACTTTTCACTGCTTCTAACAACTTTCCTCCCACACCATATATTCTTAATACCTTCCACAGAGCATGTCTATCAACTCTATCATATGCCTTCTCCAGATCCATAAATGCTACATACAAATCCATTTGCTTTTCTACGTATTTCTCACATACATTCTTCAAAGCAAACACCTGATCCACACATCCTCTACACATCATCTACATATACATACACAGACATATACATACATACACATATTCATACTTGCTGTCTTCATCCATTCACATCGCCACCCCGCCACACATGAAATGGCACCTTCCTTCCCCTGCTCGTGCGCTCAAGGTAGTGCTAGGAAAATACAAAATGGCCACATTCATTCACACTCAGTCTCCAGCTGTCATATGTAATGAACTGAAACCACAGCTCCCTTTCCACATCCAGGCCTCACAAACTTTGCATGGTTTACCCCAGACACTTCACATGCCCTGGTTCAATCCATTGACAGCACAACGACCCCAGTATACCATGTTGTTCCAATTCACTCTAATTTTTGCACGCTTTTCACTCTCCTGTTTGTTCTGGCCCTGATCGCTCGAAATTTTTTTCACTCCATCCTTGCACCACCAATTTGGTCTCCCACTTCTCGTTCCCTCCTCCTCTGACACATATATCCTCTTTGAGAATCTATCCTCACTCATTCTCTCCATGTGACCAAACCATTTCAACACACCCTCTTCTATGCTCTCAACCACACTCTTTTCATTATCACACATCTCTCTAACCCTTTCATTACTTACTCGATCAACCACCTAACACCACATATTGTCTTCAAACATCTCATTGCCAACCCATCCACCCTCCTCAGCAGAACTGTATCTTTAGCCCATGCCTCGCAACCGTATAACTTTGTTGGAACCACTATTCCTTCAAACATACCCATTTTTGATCTCTGAGATAGCGTTTTCGCCTTCCACACATTCTTCAGCACTCCCAGAACCTTTACCCCCTCCCCACTCTGTGACTCACTTCCACCTCCATGGTTCCATCCGCTGCCAAATCCACTTCTAGATATCTAAAACACTTCACTTCCTCCAGTTTTTCTCCCTTCAAACTTAACTCCCAATTGACTTGTCCCTCAACCCTACTGTACCTAATAACCTTGCTCTTATTCATATTTACTCTCAGCTTTCTTCTTTCGTACACTTTACCAAACTCAGTCACCAGCTTCTGCAGTTTCTCACCCGAATCAGCCACCAGTGCTGTATCATCAGTGAACAACAGCTGACTCACTTCCCAAGCCCTCTCATCCACAACAGACTACATACTTGCCTCTCTCTCCAAAACTCTTGCATTCACCTCCCTAACAGCCCCATCCATAAACAAATTATACAACCATGGAAACTTGATGCACCCCTTACACAAACCGACATTCACTGGGAATCACTCACTTTCCAGTCCTCCTACTTGTACATATGCCTAACATCCTTGATAAAAACTTTTTACTGCTTTTAGCAACTTACCTCCCACACCATATCTCTTAATACCTTCCACAAAGCCTCTCCCTCAACTCTTATCATGTGCCTTCTCCAGATCCATGAATGCTACATACAAATCCATGTACACCTATACATACATATATGCACATGAATACATATATGTATATAATTATTTTTTTTATTTATTATACTTTGACACTGTCTCCTGCGTTAACGAAGTAGCACAAGGAAACAGACGAAAGAATGGCCCATCCCACCTACATACACATGTATATACACACTTCCACATATGCGCTTATACACACCTATACATTTCAATGTATACATATATATACATACACAGACATGTACATATATACACATTACATAATTCATACTTGTTGCCTTCATTCACCCCCATTGCCACCCCGCCATACATGAAATGACAACCCCCTCCCCGCACATGCGGGAGGTAGCGCTTGGAAAAGACAACAAAGGCCACATTCGTTTACACATAAGTCTCTAGCTGTCATGTATAATGCACCAAAACCACAGCCCCCTTTCCACATCCATGCGCCACAAAAGTTTCCATGGTTTACCCCAGATGCTTCACATGCCCTGGTTCAATGCATTGACAGTATGTTGACCCAGGTATACCACATCGTTCCAGTTCATTCTATTCTTTGCACGCTTTTAATCCTCCTGCATGTTTAGGCTCCGATCGCTCAAAAATCTTTTTCACTCCATCCTTCCACCTCCAGTTTGGTCTCCCACTTCTCCTCGTTCCCTCCACTTCAGACATATATATCCTCTTTGTCAGTCTTTCCTCACTCATTCTCTCCATGTGGTCAAACCATTTCAAAACACCCTCTTCTGCTCTCTCAACCACACGTATCTTTTACCCTTTCATTACTTACTCGATCAAACCACTTCACATCACTTATTGTCCTCAAACATCTCATTTCCAACACATCCATCCTCTTTCGCACAACCCTATCTGTAGCTCATGCCTTGCATCCATATAACGTTGTTGGAACCACTATTCCTTCAAACATACCCATTTTTGCTTTCCGAGATAATGTTTTCACCCTCCACACATTTTCCAATGCTCCCAGAACTTTCACCCTCTCCCCTAACCTTTGACTCGCTTCCGCTTCAATGGTTCCATCTACTACCGAATCCACTCCCAGATATCTAAAACACTTCACTTCCTTCAGTTTTTCTCCATTCAAACTTACCTCTCAATTGACTTGCCCCTCAACCCTACTGTATCTAATAACCTTGCTCTTATTCACATTTACTCTCAGCTTTCTTCTTTCACACACTTTACCAAACTCAGTCACCAGCTTTGTAGTTTCTCACCTGAATCAGCCACCAGCGCAGTATCACCAGAGAACAACTGACTCACTTCCAAAGCCCTTTCATCCAGAACAGACTGTATACTTGCCCATCTCTCCAAAACTCTTGCATTCACCTCCCTAACAACCCCATCCATACACAACTCAAACAACCATGGCGACATCTGTCACCCCTGCCGCAAACCAACATTCACTGAGAACCACTCACTTTCCTCTCTTCCTACTCATACACATGCCTTACATACTTGATAAGAACTTTTCACTGCTTCTAGCAACTTGCCTCCCACTCCATATATTCTTAATACCTTCCACAGAGCATCTCTGTCAACTCTATCAAATGCCTTCTCCAGATCCATAAATGCTACATACAAATCCATTTGTTTTTCTAATTAGTTATCACATACATTCTTCAAAGCAAACACCTGATCCACGCATCCTCTACTACTGAAACCACACTGCTCTTCCCCAATCTGATGCTCTGTACATGCCTTCACCCTCTCAGTCGATACCCTCCCATATGATTTCCCAGGAATACTCAACAAACTTATACCTCTGTAATTTGAACACTCACCTTTATCCCCTTGGCCTTTGTACAGTGGCACTATGCATGCATTCCGCCAATCCTCAGGCACTTCACCATGAGCCATACATACATTAAATATCCTTACCAATCTGTCAACAACACAGTCTCCCCCTTTTTCATAAATTCCACCGCAGTACCATCCAAACCTGCCACCTTGCCGGCTGTCATCTTCCGCAAAGCTTTCACTACCTCTTTTCTGTTTACCAAATCACTTATATGTATGTGTACATATTTAGAATTGCTTGCCTTCATCCATTTTTGACTCCAACCCACCCCACATGAAATAGCATTGCCACCCCCTGCAACAGTGAGGTAGTGCCTGGAAAACAGAAAAATAAGGCCACATTCATTCACACTTAATTCCTTGCTGTTATGTGTAATGCCCTTAACCCATAGCTCCCTATCCACATCCAGGCCACACAGAACTTTCCATGGTTTACCCAAGACATTTCACTTGCCCTACTTCACTTCACTGACAGCATGTTGTCCTGGTATACCACATTGTTCTGATTCACTCTGTTCCTTGTACACATCTGACCTCCACTGCATGTTAAGGCCCTGATTGCTCAAAATATTTTCACTCCACCCTTCCACCTCCAATTTTCACAGTCAGATTTATTGGAGGTAGACACTCTTGTGTGAACTTGGTAGGTCCTATTAGGTGTAATCCATGTTATCCAGTGATTTATTTAGTGATGATGACATGATGTTTGGTACCTGTATTGGTGATTTATTGAATTTACAGTGTATTCTTTCTTTCTTGTATCCAGGGATAAAAGTATTAATGTTGTGGAAATTCACTGTAAAATATATTCTGAATATATTTTGTGTAATTGTATAAAGTTATATTCTTCAAGATAAAGAAGCTGTGTTGTATCATTAGGTAGTAACATTATTCTCCTTAGACAATTTAGCCTCATGAACCATACCTATAGCTCCATATGCCATATCTAGGACTATACCTGCATTTGGAATGTATGAGTGTTCTTCTTCTTTCTTTTATAGATGTTTGTCTTTTCCCACTTTAGCAAGGTAGCACCAGGAACAGATGACTGAACCCGAGAGGAAAGAGTCCTCACTTGACTCCTTGCTCTGTACTTCTTTGGGAAAATAATACCGGAGGGGAGGATTTTCAGCCCTCCACTTCCAACCCTTTTAGTTGCCTTGTACAACATGCATGGGACGTGTGGGCAGTATTTCTCCCCTTCCTTCCCTATTTCCAGTCTACTATTCTTGAAAAAGTAAGGTCAGCTTTATTAATTGAAATCACAATTACATTTCCGTTACAGATTTTGTACAATTTCATGCATTTTAGTTTTCTCTCTCAAAGTTTGACCTTGTTATGCTACAGCAAATGAAGGGTTGAGTCAGTATCAGGAAAACAGACATTTTAGCATTTAAAGTCATGTTTTTGGCAGGGTTTATAAATTGGGCCTAGGAGAGATGTGTGGGTCTGAATAATACATTTGATTCCAGGCTGCTTATACACAAGCTTATAAAGTCATCTGATCATACTTGAGATATAATACATCAATTTCAGTGCTACCACTCAGCTAATTATTCACTTAAGTGACTAATAGTGTCACAGTTCCCCTCCCTAGCTGGCAGATAGATTATTTAATTATCATATTTTTATTATACTTAGTCGCGGTCTCCCGCATTAGCAAGGTAGCGCAAGGAGACAGACGAAAGAATGGCCCAACCCACCCACATACCCATGTATATAAATAAACGCCCACACATACTTATATACATACCTATACATTTCAACGTATACATGCATATACATGCATAGACATATAGATATATACTCATGTACATATTCATACTTGCTGGCCACATTCTTTCACACTAGTCTCTAGCTGTCATGTGTAATTCACCAAAACCACAGCTCCCTTTCACATCCAGGCCCCACAAAACTTTCCACGGTTTACCCCAGACACTTCACTTGCCGTGGTTCAATCCATTGACAGATGTTGACCCAGTATACCACATTGTTCAAATTCATCTATTCCTTGAATGCCTTTTCCTCCTTTATGTTCAGGCCCTGATCGCTCAAAATCTTATTCACTCCATCCTTCGACCTCCAGTTTGGTCTCCCACTTCTTCTTGTTCCCTCCACCTCTGACACATATATCATATCCTCTTTGTCAATCTTTCCTCACTCATTCTCTCCATGTGTCCAAACCATTTCAAAACACCCTTTCTGCTCTTCAACCATACTTTTTATTTTACATCTTCTTTCATTACTTACTCGATCAAACCACTTCACATCACTTATTGTCCTCAAACATCTCATTTCCAACACATCCATCCTCTTTCGCACAACCCTATCTGTAGCTCATGCCTTGCATCCATATAACATTGTTGGAACCACTATTCCTTCAAACATACCCATTTTTGCTTTCCGAGATAATGTTTTCACCCTCCACACATTTTCCAATGCTCCCAGAACTTTCACCCTCTCCCCTAACCTTTGACTCGCTTCCGCTTCAATGGTTCCATCTACTACCGAATCCACTCCCAGATATCTAAAACACTTCACTTCCTTCAGTTTTTCTCCATTCAAACTTACCTCTCAATTGACTTGCCCCTCAACCCTACTGTATCTAATAACCTTGCTCTTATTCACATTTACTCTCAGCTTTCTTCTTTCACACACTTTACCAAACTCAGTCACCAGCTTTGTAGTTTCTCACCTGAATCAGCCACCAGCGCAGTATCACCAGAGAACAACTGACTCACTTCCAAAGCCCTTTCATCCAGAACAGACTGTATACTTGCCCATCTCTCCAAAACTCTTGCATTCACCTCCCTAACAACCCCATCCATACACAACTCAAACAACCATGGCGACATCTGTCACCCCTGCCGCAAACCAACATTCACTGAGAACCACTCACTTTCCTCTCTTCCTACTCATACACATGCCTTACATACTTGATAAGAACTTTTCACTGCTTCTAGCAACTTGCCTCCCACTCCATATATTCTTAATACCTTCCACAGAGCATCTCTGTCAACTCTATCAAATGCCTTCTCCAGATCCATAAATGCTACATACAAATCCATTTGTTTTTCTAATTAGTTATCACATACATTCTTCAAAGCAAACACCTGATCCACGCATCCTCTACTACTGAAACCACACTGCTCTTCCCCAATCTGATGCTCTGTACATGCCTTCACCCTCTCAGTCGATACCCTCCCATATGATTTCCCAGGAATACTCAACAAACTTATACCTCTGTAATTTGAACACTCACCTTTATCCCCTTGGCCTTTGTACAGTGGCACTATGCATGCATTCCGCCAATCCTCAGGCACTTCACCATGAGCCATACATACATTAAATATCCTTACCAATCTGTCAACAACACAGTCTCCCCCTTTTTCATAAATTCCACCGCAGTACCATCCAAACCTGCCACCTTGCCGGCTGTCATCTTCCGCAAAGCTTTCACTACCTCTTTTCTGTTTACCAAATCACTTATATGTATGTGTACATATTTAGAATTGCTTGCCTTCATCCATTTTTGACTCCAACCCACCCCACATGAAATAGCATTGCCACCCCCTGCAACAGTGAGGTAGTGCCTGGAAAACAGAAAAATAAGGCCACATTCATTCACACTTAATTCCTTGCTGTTATGTGTAATGCCCTTAACCCATAGCTCCCTATCCACATCCAGGCCACACAGAACTTTCCATGGTTTACCCAAGACATTTCACTTGCCCTACTTCACTTCACTGACAGCATGTTGTCCTGGTATACCACATTGTTCTGATTCACTCTGTTCCTTGTACACATCTGACCTCCACTGCATGTTAAGGCCCTGATTGCTCAAAATATTTTTCACTCCACCCTTCCACCTCCAATTTTCACAGTCAGATTTATTGGAGGTAGACACTCTTGTGTGAACTTGGTAGGTCCTATTAGGTGTAATCCATGTTATCCAGTGATTTATTTAGTGATGATGACATGATGTTTGGTACCTGTATTGGTGATTTATTGAATTTACAGTGTATTCTTTCTTTCTTGTATCCAGGGATAAAAGTATTAATGTTGTGGAAATTCACTGTAAAATATATTCTGAATATATTTTGTGTAATTGTATAAAGTTATATTCTTCAAGATAAAGAAGCTGTGTTGTATCATTAGGTAGTAACATTATTCTCCTTAGACAATTTAGCCTCATGAACCATACCTATAGCTCCATATGCCATATCTAGGACTATACCTGCATTTGGAATGTATGAGTGTTCTTCTTCTTTCTTTTATAGATGTTTGTCTTTTCCCACTTTAGCAAGGTAGCACCAGGAACAGATGACTGAACCCGAGAGGAAAGAGTCCTCACTTGACTCCTTGCTCTGTACTTCTTTGGGAAAATAATACCGGAGGGGAGGATTTTCAGCCCTCCACTTCCAACCCTTTTAGTTGCCTTGTACAACATGCATGGGACGTGTGGGCAGTATTTCTCCCCTTCCTTCCCTATTTCCAGTCTACTATTCTTGAAAAAGTAAGGTCAGCTTTATTAATTGAAATCACAATTACATTTCCGTTACAGATTTTGTACAATTTCATGCATTTTTAGTTTTCTCTCTCAAAGTTTGACCTTGTTATGCTACAGCAAATGAAGGGTTGAGTCAGTATCAGGAAAACAGACATTTTAGCATTTAAAGTCATGTTTTTGGCAGGGTTTATAAATTGGGCCTAGGAGAGATGTGTGGGTCTGAATAATACATTTGATTCCAGGCTGCTTATACACAAGCTTATAAAGTCATCTGATCATACTTGAGATATAATACATCAATTTCAGTGCTACCACTCAGCTAATTATTCACTTAAGTGACTAATAGTGTCACAGTTCCCCTCCCTAGCTGGCAGATAGATTATTTAATTATCATATTTTTATTATACTTAGTCGCGGTCTCCCGCATTAGCAAGGTAGCGCAAGGAGACAGACGAAAGAATGGCCCAACCCACCCACATACCCATGTATATAAATAAACGCCCACACATACTTATATACATACCTATACATTTCAACGTATACATGCATATACATGCATAGACATATAGATATATACTCATGTACATATTCATACTTGCTGGCCACATTCTTTCACACTCGGTCTCTAGCTGTCATGTGTAATTCACCAAAACCACAGCTCCCTTTACACATCCAGGCCCCACAAAACTTTCCACGGTTTACCCCAGACACTTCACTTGCCGTGGTTCAATCCATTGACAGCATGTTGACCCCAGTATACCACATTGTTCAAATTCACTCTATTCCTTGAATGCCTTTCTCCCTCCTTTATGTTCAGGCCCTGATCGCTCAAAATCTTATTCACTCCATCCTTCGACCTCCAGTTTGGTCTCCCACTTCTTCTTGTTCCCTCCACCTCTGACACATATATCATATCCTCTTTGTCAATCTTTCCTCACTCATTCTCTCCATGTGTCCAAACCATTTCAATACACCCTATTCTGCTCTGTCAACCATACTTTTTTATTATTATGCATCTCTCTTACCTTATCATTACTTACTTGATCAAACCACCTCACACCTCATATTGTCCCAATACATTTCATTTTCAACACATCCACCCTCCTCTGCACAACCCTATCAGCCCATGCCTTGCAACCATATAACATTGTTGGAACCACTATTCCCTCAAACATACCCATTTTTGCTCTCCGAGATAATGTTCTCACCTTCCACACATTCTTCAACGCTCCCAGAACTTTCGCCTCCTCCCCCACCGTGTGACTCACTTCTGCTTCCATGGTTCCATCTGCTGCTAAATCCACTCCCAGATATCTAAAACACTTCACTTCCAATTTTTCTATCAAAGTTACCTCCCTATTAACTTGTCCCTGAACCCTACTGAACCTAGTATCCTTACTCTTATTCACATTTACTCTCAGCTTTCTTCTTTCACACACTTTACCAGACTCAGTTACCAACTTCTGCAATTTCTCACCCGAATCAGCCACCAGCGCTGTATCATCAGCGAACAACAACTGACTCACTTTCCAAGTCCTCTCATCCACAACAGACTGCATACTTGCCCATCTCTCTCTAAAACTTGCATTCACTTCCCTAACAACCTCATCCATAAACATATTAAACAACTATGGAGACATCACACACCCATGCCGCAAACGGACATTCACTGGGAACCAATCACTTTCCTCTCTTCCTACTTGTACACATGCCCCACACCCTTGATAAAAACTTTTCACTGCTTCTAGCTATTTACCTTCCACACCATATACTCTTAATACCTTCCTCAAAGCATCTCTATCAATTCTATCTCATGCTTTCTCCAGATCCATAAATGTTACATACAAATCCATCTGTTTTTCTAAGTATCTCTCACATACATTCTTCAAAGCTAGCACCTGATCCTTACATCTTCTACCACTTCTGAAATCACACTCCTCTTCTCCAATCTGATGCTCTGTACCTGCCTTTACCCTCCCAATCAATATTATTATTTATTATATTTTTTTATTTTGCTTTGTCGCTGTCTCCCGCGTTTGCGAGGTAGCACAAGGAAACAGACGAAAGATATGGCCCAACCCACCCTCATACACACGTATATACATACATGTCCATACACACAAATATACATACCTATACATCTCAATGTACACATATATACCTATATATACACACACAGACATATACATATATACACATGTACATAATTCATACTGTCTGCCTTTATTTATTCCCATCACCACCTCGCCACACATGGAATAACATCCCCCTCCCCCCCTCATGTGTGCGAGGTAGCACTAGGAAAAGACAACAAAGGCCCCATTCGTTCACACTCAGTCTCCAGCTGTCACGTAATAATGCCCAAAACCACAGCTCCCCCTCCACATCCAGGCCCCACAGAACTTTCCATGGTTTACCCCAGACGCTTCACATGCCCTGATTCAATCCATTGACAGCACGTCGACCCCGGTATACCACATCGATCCAATTCACTCTATTCCTTGCCCGCCTTTCACCCTCCTGCGTGTTCAGGCCCCAATCACTCAAAATCTTTTTCACTCCATCTTTCCACCTCCAATTTGGTTTCCCACTTCTCGTTCCTTCCACCTCTGATACATATATCCTCTTGGTCAATCTTTCCTCACTCATTCTCTCCATATGACCAAACCATTTCAAAACACCCTCTTCTGCTCTCTCAACCACGCTCTTTTTATTTCCACACATCTCTCTTACCCTTACATTACTTACTCGATCAAACCACCTCACACCACATATTGTCCTCAAACATCTCATTTCCAGCACATCCACCCTCCTGTACACAACTCTGTCCATAGCCCACGCCTCGCAACCATACAACATTGTTGGAACCACTATACCTTCAGACATACTCATTTTTGCTTTCCGAGATAATGCTCTCGACTTCCACACATTCTTCAAGGCTCCCAGGATTTTCGCCCCTTCCCCCACCCTATGATTCACTTCCGCTTCCATGGTTCCATCGGCTGCCAGATCCACTCCCAGATATCTAAAACACTTTACTTCCTCCAGTTTTTCTCCATTCAAACTTACCTCCCAATTGACTTGACCCTAAACCCTACTGTACCTAATAACCTTGCTCTTATTCACATTTACTCTTAACTTTCTTCTTTCACACACTTTACCAAACTCAGTCACCAGCTTCTGCAGTTTCTCACATGAATCAGCCACCAGTGCTATATCATCAGCGAACAACAACTGACTCACTTCCCAAGCTCTCTCATCCACATCAGACTGCATACTTGCCCTTCTTTCCAAAACTCTTGCATTCACCTCCCTAACAACCCCATCCATAAACAAATTAAACAACCATGGAGACATCACACACCCCTGCCACAAACCTATATTCACTGAGAACCAATCACTTTCCTCTCTTCCTGCACATACACATGACTTACATCCTCAATAAAAACTTTTCACTGCTTGTAGCAACTTGCCTCCCACACCATATATTCTTAGTACCTTCCACAGAGCATCTCTATCAACTCTATCATATGCCTTCTCCAGATCCATAAATGCTACATACAAATCCATTTGCTTTTCTAAGTATTTCTCACATACATTCTTCAAATCAAACACCTAATCCACACATCCTCTACCACTTCTGAAACCACACTGCTCTTCCCCAATCTGGTGCTCTGTACATGCCTTCACCCTCTCAATCAATACCCTCCCCTATAATTTCCCAGGAATACTCAACAAACTTATACCTCTGTAATTTGAGCACTCACTCTTATCCCCTTTGCCTTTGTACAATGGCACTATGCAAGCATTCCGCCAATCCTCGGGCACTTCACCATGAATCATACATACATTAAATAACCTTACCAACCAGTCAACAATACAGTCACCCCCTTTTTAATAAATTCCAGTGCAATACCATCCAAACCTACTGCCTTGCCAGCTTTCATCTTCTGCAAAGCTTTTACTACCTCTTCTCTGTTTACCAAATCATTTTCCCTAACCCTCTCACTTTGCACACCACCTCAGCCAAAACACCTTATATCTGCCACTCTATCATCAAACACATTCAACAAACCTTCAAAATACTCACTCCATCTCCTTCTCACATCACCACTACTTGTTATCACCTCCCCATTAGCCCCCTTCACTGAAGTTCCCATTTGCTCCCTTGTCTTACGCACTTTATTTACCTCCTTCCAGAACATCTTTTTATCCTCCCTAAAATTTAATGATACTCTCTCACCCCAACTCTCATTTGCCCTCTTTTTCACCTCTTGCACCTTTCTCTTGACCTCCTGCCTCTTTCTTTTATACGTCTCCCACTCATTTGCATTTTTTCCTTGCTAAAATCATCCAAATGCCTCTCTCTTCTCTTTCACTAATAATCTTACTTCTTCATCCCACCACTCACTACCCTTTCTAATCAACCCACCTCCCATGCTTCTTATGCCACAAGCATCCTTTGTGCAAGCCATCACTGCTTCCCTAAATACTTGCCATTCCTCCCCCACTCCCCTTACCTCCTTTGTTTTCACCTTTTTCCATTCTGTACTCAGTCTCTCCTGGTACTTTCTCACGCAAGTCTCCTTCCCAAGCTCACTTACCCTCACCACCCTCTTCACCCCAACATTCTCTCTTCTTTTCTGAAAACTCAATCAATACCCTCCCATATAATTTCCCAGGAATACTCAACAAACTTATACCTCTGTAATTTGAACACTCACCTTTATCCCCTTTGCCTTAGTACATTGGCACTATGCATGCATTCCGCCAATCCTCAGGCACCCCACCATGAACCATACATACATTGAATATCCTTACCAACCAGTCAGCAGCACAGTCACCCTCTTTTTTCATAAATTCCACTGCAACACCATCCAAACCTGCCGCCTTGCCAGCATTCATCTTCCACAAAGCTTTCACTACCTCTTCTCTGTTTACCAAACTATTCTCTCTGATGCTCTCACTTTGCACACCACCTCGACCAAAACACCCTACATCTGCCACTGTATCATCAAACATTCGACAAACCTTCAAAATACTCACTCCATCTCTTTCTCACTTCACTACTACTTGTTATTACCTCCCCATTATCCCCCTTCACTGATTTTCCCATTTGGTCTCCTGTCTTACACACTTTATTTACCTCCTTCCAAAACATCTTTTTATTCTCCCTAAAATTTAATGATACTCTTTCACCCCAACTCTCATTTGCCCCCTTTTTCACCTCTTGTGCCTTTCTCGTGACCTCCTGCCTCTTTCATTTTTACATCTCTCAGTCATTCGCACTACTTCCCTGCAAAAATCGTCCGAATGCCTGTCCCTTCTCTTTCAATAACAATCTTACTTCTTCATCCCATCACTCATTACCCTCTATTATCTGCCCACCTCCCCCCTTTTTTTCATGCCACAGGCATCCTTTGTGCGAGCCATCACTGCTTCCCTGAATACATTTCATTCGTCCCCCACTCCCCTTACATCATTTGCTCTCACCTTTTTCCATTCTGCACTCAATCTCTCCTGGTACTTCCTCACACACGTCTTCTTTCCAAGCTCACTTACTCTCACCACTCTCTTCACCTCAACATTCTCTCTTCTTTTCTGAAAACTTCTACAAGTCTTCACCTTTGCCTCCTCAAGATAATGATCAGACCCCTGGTTGCCCCTCTCAACACATTAACATCCAAAAGTCTCTCTTTCATGTGCCTATCAATTAACCTGTAATCCAGTCATTATCTCTGGCCATCTTTCTTACTTACATACATATACTTATGTATATCCCTTTTTAAACCTGGTATTGCCAATTACCAGTCTTTTTTCAGCACACAAATCTACAAGCTCTTCATCATTTCCAGTTACAACACTGAACACTCCATGTACACCAGTTATACCCTTGATTGCCACAGTACTCACCTTTGCATTCAAATCGCTCTTGACTATAACCCTGTCTCGTGCATCAAAGCTTCTAACACTCTCACGCAGCTGCGCCCAAAACACTTGCCTCTCATGATCTCTTTTCTCATGACCAGGTGCATAGGCACCAATAATCACCCATCTCTCTCCATCCACTTTCAGTTTTAGCCATATCAATCTAGAGTTTACTTTCTTACATTCTATCACATACTCCCACAACTCCTGTTTCAGTAGTGCTAGTCCTTCCTTTGCTCTTGTCACTAACCCCTGACTTTACTCCCAAGACATTCCCAAACCACTTCTACCCTGGAGCTTGGTTTCACTCAGAGCCAAAACATTCAGGTTCCTTTCTTCAAACATACTACCTATACTACCTTTTTTCTCATCTTGTTTACATCCACACACATTTAGACACCCCAGTCTGAACCTCTGAGGAGGATGAGCACTCCTAGCATGACTCCTTCTTCTGTTTCCCCTTTCAGAAAGTTGAAATACAAGGAAGATAGGGTTTCTAGCCCCCTGCTCCCATTATTTGATAAAACACTTCATATGATATGTTTTATGTTGATTGCTGTCAGAGTGACTTCCATGAATTGAATGTAATTGATGCACTTTCTCATCACTTTCTTGCATTTTTTGTTATTTGTGGTTTACAATACTTCCTGTATGTACCCTATAAACCAAGTTGCTTCTATGGTGACAGTCTGTTTTTCATTTTCATTTTCCTCTCCTTTTATGCAATTCGTTTCTTTCTGCAACTGTAGAAAAAGACTTAAATGTAGTTCATCCCTAAAACTATTAACCATTGTGTCATTTCTTATTGACATTCATATTCAATTTATGGCTAGAACAAAATTCCTGGGTCAAAATTTGTCATCATTTTACATGTTTAATGTCTTTCTTTTTTTGTGTTTTCTGTGTATGTAATGCAATGTGATAGATAGTAGAACAAATTATTAATAATTTTATCACAACCATTATTGTAGTTATTACATATCAAGATCTGTTTCCCAGCGCTGCCTCACTGACATGGTAACGGCGATCAAATATAATAGATAGAATGTAGATAATATAGAAGTTATCCCTGGGGATAGGGGAGAAAGAATACTTTCCTCATATTCCCCGTGTGTTGTAGAAGGCGACTAAAGGGGCGGGAGCGGGGGGCTGGAACACCCCACTTGTATTTCAATTTCTGAAAGGGGAAACAGAAGTAGGAGTCATGTGGGGAGTGCTCATCCTCCTCAAAGGCTCAGATTAGGGTGTCTAAATGTGTGTGTGGATGTAACCAAGATGAGAAAAAGGAGAGATGGGTAGTATGTTTGAGGAAAGGAGCCTGGATGTTTTGGCTCCGAGTGAAACGAAGCTCAAGGGTAAAGGGGAAGAGTGGTTTAGGAATGTCTTGGGAGTAAAGTCAGGGGTTAGTGAGAGGACAAGAGCAAAGGAATGAGTAGCACCCCTCCTGAGGCAGGAGTTGTGGGAATATGTGAAAGAATGTAAGAAAGTACACTCTAGATTGATATGGCTAAAACTGAAAGTGGATGGAGAGAGAGGGGTGATTATTGGTGCCTATGCACCTGGTCATGAGAAGAAAGATCATGAGAGGCAAGTGTTTTGGGAGCAGCTGAGTGAGTGTGTTAGCAGCTTTGATGCATGAGACTGGGTTATAGTGATGGGTGATTTGAATGCAAAGGTGAGTAACGTGGCAGTTGAGTGAATTATTGGTATACATGGTGTGTTCAGTGTTGTAAATGGAAATGGTGAAGAGCTTGTAGATTTATGTTCTGAAAAAGGACTGGTGATTGGGAATACCTGGTTTAAAAAGAGAGATATACATAAGTATATATATGCGATTCGGAGAGATGGCCAGAGAGCGTTATTGGATTACGTGTTAATTGATAGGCGTTTAAAAGAGAGAGTTTTGGATGTCAATGTGCTGAGAGGGGCAACTGGAGGGATGTCTGATCACTATCTGGATGTGGAGGCAAAGGTGAAGATTTGTAGAGGTTTTCAGAGAAGAAGAGAGGATGTTGGGGAGAAGAGAGTGGTGAGAATAAGTGAGCTTGGAAAGGAGATGTGCGTGAGGAAGTACCAGGAGAGATTGAGTGCAGAATGGCAAAAGGTGAGAGCAGATTATGTAAGGGATTGGGGGAGGAATGGGATGTATTTAGGGAAGCAGTGATGGCTTGCACAAAAGATGTTTGTGCCATGAGAAAGGTGAGAGGTGGGCAGATTAGAAAGGGTGTGAATGGTGGGATGATCAAGTAATATTTTTAGTGAAAAAGAAGAGAGAGGCATTTGGACCATTTTTGCAGGGAAGTAGTGCAAATGACAGGAAGATGTATAAAAGAATGTAGCATGGGGTCAAGAGAAAGGTGCAAGAGGTGAAAAAGAGGGCAAATGAGTGTTGGGGTTAGAGAGTATCATTAAATTTTAGGGAGAATAAGATGTCTTGGAAGGAGGCAAATAATGTGGATAAGACAAGAGAACAAATGGGAACATTGGTGAAGGTGGCAAATGGGAAGGTAATAGCAAGTAGTGATGAAGTGAGAAGGAGATGGAGTGAATATTTTGAAGGTTTGTTGAATGTGTTTGATGATAGAGTGGCAGATATAGGGTCTTTTGGTCCAGGTGGAGTTTGAAGTGAGAGGGTTAGGGAGAATGGTTTGGTGAACAGAGATGAGGTAGTGAAAGCTTTGAGAAAGATGAAAGCTGGCAAGGCGGCAGGTTTGGATGGTATTGCTGAGGAATTTATAAGAAAAAGGCAGTGACTGTGTTGTTGATTGGTTGGTAAGGATATTCAGTGTATGTATGGGTCATGTTGAAATGCCTGAGGATTGGTGGAATGCATGCATAGTGCCATTGTACAAAGGCAAAGGGGATAAAGGTGAGTGTTCAAATTTCAGAGGTATAAGTTTGTTGAGTATTCTTGGGAAATTATATGGTAGGGTATTGATTGAGAGGGTAAAGGCATGTACAGAGAATCAGATTAGGGAAGAGCAGTGTGGTTTCAGAAATGGTAGAGAATGTATTTGAGAAATACTTAGAAAAACAGATGGATTTGTATGTAGCATTTATGGATCTAGAGAAGGCGTATGATAGGGTGGATAGAGATGCCTTGTGGAAGGTTTTAAGAGTATATGGTGCGGGAGGCAAGTTGGTAGAAGCTGTGAAAAGTTTTTACAAAGGATATAAGGCATGTGTATGAGCAGGAAGAGACGAAAGTGACTGGTTCCCAGTGAATGTTCGTTTGCAGCAGGGGTGGGTGATTTCTCCATGGTTGTTTAATTTGTTTATGGAAGAGGTGGTTAAGGAGGTGGATGCACAAGTTTTGGAGAGAGGAGCAAGTATGCAGTCTGTTCTGGATGAGAAGGCTTGGAAAGTGAGTCAGTTGTTTACTGATGATACGGCACTGGTGGTTGATTTGGGTTAGAAACTGCAGAAGTTGGTGACTGAGTTTAGTAAAGTGTGAAAGAAGGAAGTTGAGAGTAAATGTTAATAAGAGCAAGGTTATTCGGTTCAGTAGGGTTGAGGGACAAGTTAATTGGGAGGTAAGTTTGAATGGAGAAAAATGGAGGAAGTGAAGTGTTTTAGATATCTGGGAGTGGACTTAGCAGCGGATGGCACCATGGAAGCGAAAGTGAGTCACAGGGTGGGGGAGGGAGCAAAGGTTCTGGGAGCCTTGAAGAATATGTGGAAGGTAAGAATGTTATCTCGGAGAGCAAAAATATGAATGTTTAATTGTGGTTCCATCAATGTTATATGGTTACAAGGCATGGGCTGTTGATAGGGTTGTGTGGAGGAGGGTGGATATGTTGGAAATGAATGTTTGAGGGTAAAATGTGGTGTGAGGTGGTTTGGTTGAGTATGTAATGAAAGGGTAAGAGAGATGTGGGGTAATGAAAAGAGTGTGGTTGAGAGAGCAGAAGAGGGTGTGTTGAAATGGTTTGGACACATGGAAAGAATATGTGAGGAAAGATTGGCAAAGAGGATATATGTTTCAGAATTGTAGGGAAGACTGAGAAGTGGGAGACCAGATTGGAGGTGGAAGGATGGAGTGAAAATGATTTTGAGTGATCGGAGCCTGAACACACAGGAGAGTGAAAAGGATGCAAGGAATAGAGTGAATTGGAACGGTTTGATGTATCGGGGTCGACGTGCTGTCAGTGGATTGAACCAGGTCATGTGAAGGGCCTGGGGTAAACCATGGAAAGTTTTGTGGGGCCTGGATGTGGAAAGTGAGCTGTGGTTTTGGTGCATTACACATGACAGCTTGAGACTGAGTATGAATGAATGTGGCATTTTTTGTCTGTTCCTGGTGCTGAATCTTTGGACGGGGGGTGGGGAATGCTATTTTATGTGTGGCGGGGTAGCGACGGGAATGGATGAAGGCAGCAAGTATGGATATGTACATGTGTATATATGTATATATCTCTGTATGTATATGTATGTATATTTTGAAATGTATGTGTGTGTGTGGGCATTTATGTATATACATGTGTATGTATATAAAAGATATGTGTACCAAAACACTACAGAAATAAAGTGACACCACTGCCTGGGAAGACGTGAACATTAGGCTGATTTTAGCACTTAACTGCCATGCTACCAATATGCTACCTCCAAAAGTTTTCTGTTCCTCCTTAGTTAAATTGAGGCATATGTCACTTGTTTTGTAGTTGTTTTATGATTAATTTTTATGATGCTTTTTCTCTTCATAAGAGAGAAATAGTTTTTGATTTTTATTACTGTGTTATTTAAGATGCTTTTGGGAGACCAGTCTGGTGAGAGGCAAAATTATTATTTTTTCTCTGACTAGTGATGAATCTTTTTGTTCTTCATATAAAATGTTGTTTTACCAGCTCATTTGAACAAAACTTAGGCAATTGTGGATGGCATACACTTTGTTATTTTGGTTCAGTTTGGCTGATTTTGACATATTTCAGGGTTTTGTCACAACCTCAAGCTGCTAATATATGAAGAGTCTAGGTTTGGTGATGAGTCAGTTCAGGAATAGGAGCAGATACAGCAGTTGTTTATTAGTTTCTGTTTATGTTTATGTTATGTGCTGAGAGGTGCAACTGGAGGGATGTCTGATCATTATCTTGTGGAGGCTAAGGTGAAGATTTGTATGGGTTTTCAGAAAAGAAGAGTGAATGTTGGGGTGAAGAGGGTGGTGAGAATAAGTGAGCTTGGGAGTAAGACTTGTGTGAGGAAGTACCAGGAGAAACTGAGTACAGAATGGAAAAAGATGAGAACAGTGGAAGTAAGGGGAGTGGGGGAGGAATGGGATGTATTTAGGGAATCAGTGATGGATTGTGCAAAAGATGCTTGTGGCATGAGAAGAGTGGGAGGTGGGTTGATTAGAAAGGGTAGTGAGTGGTGGGATGAAGAAGTAAGATTATTAGTGAAAGAGAAGAGAGAGGCATTTGGACGATTTTTGCAGGGAAAAAATGCAATTGAGTGGGAGATGTATAAAAGAAAGAGACAGGAGGTCAAGAGAAAGGTGCAAGAGGTGAAAAAGAGGGCAAATGAGAGTTGGGGTGAGAGAGTATCATTAAATTTTAGGGAGAATAAAAGGATGTTCTGGAAGGAGGTAAATAAAGTGCGTAAGACAAGGGAGCAAATGGGAGCTTCAGTGAAGTGAGCTTCAGCGCAAATGGGGAGGTGATAACAAGTAGTGGTGATGTGAGAAGGAGATGGAGTGAGTATTTTGAAGGTTTGTTGAATGTGTTTGATGATAGAGTGGCAGATATAGGGTGTTTTGGTCGAGGTGGTGTGCAAAGTGAGAGGGTTTGGGAAAATGATATGGTAAACAGAGAAGAGGTAGTGAAAGCTTTGCGGAAGATGAAAGCCGGCAAGGCAGCAGGTTTGGATGGTATTGCAGTGGAATCTATTAAAAAAGGGGGTGACTGTATTGTTGACTGGTTGGTAAGGTTATTTAATGTATGTATGACTCATGGTGAGGTGCCTGAGGATTGGCGGAATGCGTGCATAGTGCCATTGTACAAAGGCAAAGGGGATAAGAGTGAGTGCTCAAATTACAGAGGTATAAGTTTGTTGAGTATTCCTGGTAAATTATATGGGAGGGTATTGATTGAGAGGGTGAAGGCATGTGCAGAGCATCAGATTGGGGAAGAGCAGTGTGGTTTCAGAAGTGGTAGAGGATGTGTGGATCAGGTGTTTGCTTTGAAGAATGTATGTGAGAAATACTTAGAAAAGCAAATGGATTTGTATGTAGCATTTATGAATCTGGAGAAGGCATATGATAGAGTTGATAGAGATGCTCTGTGGAAGGTATTAAGAATATATGGTGTGGGAGGCAAGTTGTTAGAAGCAGTGAAAAGTTTTTATCGAGGATGTAAGGCATGTGTACGTGTATGAAGAGAGGAAAGTGATTGGTTCTCAGTGAATGTAGGTTTGTGGCAGGGGTGTGTGATGTCTCCATGGTTGTTTAATTTGTTTATGGATGGGGTTGTTAGGGAGGTGAATGCAAGAGTTTTGGAAAGAGGGGCAAGTATGAAGTCTGTTGTGGATGAGAGAGCTTGGGAAGTGAGTCAGTTGTTGTTCGCTGATGATACAGCGCTGGTGGCTGATTCATGTGAGAAACTGCAGAAGCTGGTGACTGAGTTTGGTAAAGTGTGTGAAAGAAGAAAGTTAAGAGTAAATGTGAATAAGAGCAAGGTTATTAGGTACAGTAGGGTTGAGGGTCAAGTCAATTGGGAGGTAAGTTTGAATGGAGAAAAACTGGAGGAAGTAAAGTGTTTTAGATATCTGGGAGTGGATCTGGCAGCGGATGGAACCATGGAAGCGGAAGTGAATCATTTGGTGGGGGAGGGGGCGAAAATCCTGGGAGCCTTGAAGAATGTGTGGAAGTCGAGAACATTATCTTGGAAAGCAAAAATGGGTATGTTTGAAGGAATAGTGGTTCCAACAATGTTGTATGGTTGCGAGGCGTGGGCTATGGATAGAGTTGTGCGCAGGAGGGTGGATGTGCTGGAAATGAGATGTTTGAGGACAATATGTGGTGTGAGGTGGTTTGATTGAGTAAGTAATGTAAGGGTAAGAGAGATGTGTGGAAATAAAAAGAGCGTGGTTGAGAGAGCGGAAGAGGGTGTTTTGAAATGGTTTGGGCACATGTAGAGAATGAGTGAGGAAAGATTGACCAAGAGGATATATGTGTCAGAGGTGGAGGGAACGAGGAGAAGTGGGAGACCAAATTGGAGGTGGAAAGATGGAGTGAAAAAGATTTTGAGTGATCGGGGCCTGAACATGCAGGAGGGTGAAAGGCGGGCAAGGAATAGAGTGAATTGGATCGATGTGGTATACCGGGGTTGACAAGGTTATTATTTTGTGTATTTTTGGTCTTTGTTCCCAAACCCCCCTGTGTTGTGGTAAAGTGTAGTTTTTGTTCATTTTTCAACTCAGTTTTCTTATGTAAGTTCTTTTAAAAAATTTTCCACTAAAATTGAATGACATGGAGTACAATATTATGAAAAATGCTGTAAGATTAATGTAGGAAGTTCAACCATGTACAGTTTAAACAGTATGACAGAAATCCAAAATATATCAAATTATGCCAAAACTAGCCGAAATAATTTGAAATATACCAAAATAAAACAGTGTATGCCATCCAAGTTGCCTAAGTTGCATTCAGATGACCTTGTAGAACAATGTTTGATAGGAAAAGATTTCTATCTCCTAAAAGAAAAGTTTTTCTCTGTTTTCACCAAATTGGTCTCCCAAACATCAGCATGCATTGTATTTGCTGTGTGCACCATTTCTTTCTTGTGAAATGAAGAAACTTATAAGAATAATGAAATAACTAAGAAAGAAGTGATGTTGCTTCTTTCATACTTGATCAGCATTTCATGTGTCAGCGAGGTAGTGCCAGGAGCAGACAAAGCTGTCATGCACCAAAACTATGGCTCTCTATCCATGAATGAGCTCCTCAGGCCATCCCATGGTTACCTTAGACCCGTGTATGTCCTGTTTCAGTCAGTTAACAAGACTTAAACCCATGTTTACCACATCATTCCAGTTTACTGTATCCCATGCACACCTTTCACCTCTTGCTTGTTCAGGCCCTGATTGTTCAAAATCTTTTTCACTCCATCCCTCTATCTCCAATTTGGTCTTCCTGTTCTACTTGTTCCCCCCCACTTCAGACACATATATCCTCTTTGTCATCCTTTCTTCACTCATTCTCTCTACATGTCCAGACCATTTCAGCACATCCACTTTAGCTCTCCCACCATATTCTCTTTATTAACGCACCTCTCTCTTACCCTTTCATTACTGACATGATGAAACCATCTCACACCACACAATGTCCTCAAGCATCTCATTTCCAAAACATCTACCCTCTCCCACACAATTTTATCCATAGCCCATCCCTTGCATCCATATAATAATGTTGAGACTACTTTTGCCTAAAACATATCCATTTTTCCCACCCAGATTTACTGTATCCCATGCACCCCTTTCACCTCTTGCTTGTTCAGGCCCTGATTGTTCAAAATCTTTTTCACTCCATCCTTCTATCTCCAATTTGGTCTTTCTGTTCTACTTGTTCCCCCCCACTTCAGACACATATATCCTCTTTGTCATCCTTTCTTCACTCATTCTCTCTACATGTCCAGACCTTTTCAGCACATCCACTTTAGCTCTCCCACCATATTCTCTTTATTAACACACCTCTCTCTTACCCTTTCATTATTTACATGATGAAACCACCTCACACCACGCATTGTCCTCAAGCATTTAATTTCCAAAACATCCACCCTCTCCTGCACAATCTTATCTATAAGCCCATCCCTTGCATCCATATAATAAAGTTGAGACTACTTTTGCCTCAAACATATACATTTTTCCCACCCAGATAATGGTTTCTTTTTCACACATTCTCCAGCACTTCCAGAACCTTCACCCATGCAACCACCCTATGTCTCACTTATGCTTCCATGGTTCTATTTGCTGCCATGTCCACTCCCAGGTGTCTGCAACTCTTCACTTCCTTCAATTTTTCTCAATTGAAATTCACACCCCTACTAACCAGTCCCTCATCTCTGGTAAACCAAATAACTTTGCTTTTATTCACATTTGATTTCAACTTTCTCCTTTCACATACCCTTCCAGACTGAGACACCAGCTTTTGCAGTTTCACATTGAAATTTCCCACCAATGCTGTATCATCAGCAAACAAATAACATACTTCCCAGGCCCTCTCATTCTCTACAGAATGCATACTTGCCCATCTTTTCAAGACTCTCACATATACCTCCCTCACTAACTCACCCATAAACGAATTAAACAACCATGTTGACATCACACACCCCTGCTGCAGACCATCCTTCACTTGGAAGTGTTCACTCTCCTCACTTCGTACTCATACACCCTTACACCCTTGATTAAAACTTCTCATTGCTTTAAGCAGCTTTGCTCTCACACTGCTCAGCTCGTACCTTTTGCACTCCACATGCATATCTCACATATGGCAGTGCTGTTTCCCTAAGTACCTCCCAGTCCTCACCCATTCTCCTTGCCTCATTTATTTTCACCTTTTGTCATTCTACACACAATCTTTTCTGGTACATATTTCTTCACACAAGTCTCTCTTCCAAGCCCACTTACTATCACCACTTTCTTCTTACCAATATTGTTTTCTGTTTTCCTAAAACCTCTGTAAATCATCATCCTTGGCTCCACAAGATGGTGATCAGACATTCTACCAGCTACCTCTCCACGATTCATTCCCTATGCATTTCCTGCCATACCACATCTCTCATACACCCTCTTATTTCTTCTTCATTCCACCTAGTCATACCACATGCTCCTTTCAAATAGCTCATTTTTGCAGCCTGGATTCTTGACCTTTGTGACTCATTTCATGTCCATATTTTGGCTGCAGAGGTGAGGGTTTGGAGGACTATGCTGTCCCTTAATCCGTTCTTTACTTCCATACTTACACCTCTACCCCTCATTATTCTATTAAGCATTCCAATGACTTGTACACTGTGCTGCTTTTTTTCTTGTCTCTCCTTCCATGTTATCAAACTTATCCAAGATAGCTCCTTAATTCCTAAATTTTGTCACCTCTTTCAGTCTCTCTCCCTCTACATCTATAACACAGTTCAATACTCTTTCTTCTTTATTTCTGAAGGGTTTACCAAAAGCTACACTTTCACTGTTTCTTTTCAGATATCACTGCTTGCATTGCCTTCTCTTACACACATCAGAAAACACACTTGCAACTCCTTTTCACTCTCAGCAAACAACACAGTATTATCCACATACAAATTTGTCAATAGCCACCATGCCTCACTGTACAGTCCATCTCTACACCCCCTTTTTTTAGGTCTGCTGTCACTTTTATCACTCTCTTATCACTCCATCCATATATTTATTTTTATTATTTTGCTTTGTCGCTGTCTCCCGCGTTTGCGAGGTAGCGCAAGGAAACAGAAGAAAGAAATGGCCCAACCCACCCCCATACACATGTATATACACACACGTCCACACACGCATATATACATACCTATACATCTCAATGTGCACATATATATACACACACAGACACATACATATATAACCATGCACACAATTCACACTGTCTGCCTTTATTCATTCCCATCGCCACCTCACTACACATGGAATACCATCCCCCTCCCCCCTCATGTGTGCGGGGTAGCGCTAGGAAAAGACAACAAAGGCCTCATTCATTCACACTCAGTCTCTAGTTGTCATGCAATAATGCCCGAAACCACAGCTCCCTTTCCACATCCAGGCCCCACACAGCATTCCATGGTTTACCCCAGACGCTTCACATGCCCTGATTCAATCCACTGACAGCATGTCAACCCCGGTATACCACATCGATCCAATTCACTCTATTCCTTTCCCGCCTTTCACCCTCCTGCATGTTCAGGCCCCAATCACTCAAAATCTTTTTCACTCCATCTTTCCACCTCCAATTTAGTCTCCCACTTCTCCTCGTTCCCTCCACCTCTGACACATATATCCTCTTGGTCAATCTTTCCTCACTCATTCTCTCCATGTGCCCAAACCATTTCAAAACACCCTCTTCTGCTCTCTCAACCACGCTCTTTTTATTTCCACACATCTCTCTCACCCTTACATTAATTACTCGATCAAACCACCTCACACCACACATTGTCCTCAAACATCTCATTTCCAGCACATCCACCCTCCTGCGCACAACTCTATGCATAGCCCACGCCTCGCAACCATACAACATTGTTGGAACCACTATTCCTTCAAACATAGCCATTTTTGCTTTCCGAGATAATGTTCTCGACTTCCACACATTCTTCAAGGCTCCCAGGATTTTTGCCCCCTCCCCCACCCTATGATTCACTTCCGCTTCCATGGTTCCATCCGCTGCTAGATCCACTCCTAGATATCTAAAACACTTTACTTCCTCCAGTTTTTCTCCATTCAAACTCACCTCCCAATTGACTTGACCCTCAACCCTACTGTACCTAATAACCTTGCTCTTATTCACATTTACTCTTAACTTTCTTCTTTCACACACTTTACCAAACTCAGTCACCAGCTTCTGCAGTTTCTCACATGAATCAGCCACCAGCGCTGTATCATCAGCGAACAACAACTGACTCGCTTCCCAAGCTCTCTCATCCACAACAGACTTCATTCTTGCCCCTCTTTCCAAAACTCTTGCATTCACCTCCCTAACAACCCCATCCATAAACAAATTAAACAACCATGGAGACATCACACACCCCTGCCGCAAACCTACATTCACTGAGAACCAATCACTTTCCTCTCTTCATACACGTACACATGCCTTACATCCTCGATAAAAACTTTTCACTGCTTCTAACAACTTGCCACCCACACCATATATTCTTAATACCTTCCACAGAGCATCTCTATCAACTCTATCATATGCCTTCTCCAGATCCATAAATGCTACATACAAATCCATTTGCTTTTCTAAGTATTTCTCACATACATTCTTCAAAGCAAACACCTGATCCACACATCCTCTACCACTTCTGAAACCACACTGCTCTTCCCCAATCTGATGCTCTACATGCCTTCACCCTCTCAGTCAATACCTTCCCATATAATTTACCTGGAATACTCAACAAACTTATACCTCTGTAATTTGAGCACTCACTCTTATCCCCTTTGCCTTTGTACAATGGCACTATGCACGCATTCCGCCAATCCTCAGGCACCTCACCATGAGTCATACATACATTAAATAACCTTACCAACCAGTCAACAATACACCCACATGTATACCAGAACTTTTGCTCAACTCTCCATCCACTCTTACACATGCAATTGCTCTTCAGTTTAGGCTTTCACACCATTCAACAGTTTTTCTGCTACCCCAGATATTCTTAACACATCCCATAAAGCATTCCTTTTTACTTTCTTTGCTTTCATCTATCAGCTTCTTAACAGTCCATTTACTCATTTTATATTCTTCCCTCTCCTTTCATAATCTTCCACTTGTACATTCATTTTGAGTAATCTACCATATGCCACTTTCTTCCCTTCCACAGTGTTTGTAGTCTCTGCTGTCCACCTTATTCCTGTATCTCACAACCATGTAACCAACTACTAATTCTACAACCTTTAACAGTCTAAATATTTTGGACAAGTAATTCACACATGATTGCATTCCTACATTTACTGCACTTCAATAAAGATTTTTCCTCACTCTCCTTTCATACTCCTCCTTGCATTCTCTCTGATTCATCTTCTCGCTTGCCAACACTTTTGCCTCTCCATTCTTCCTAACACCATACCTTTACCTCTTCGTGATCCTCACCCCCACATGAACTATGAAATGGTTAGAGTCTTCAGAGAATTCTCTTACAACCCTAGCATCTAGCACAGCCTCTCTCATCCTTTCATCCACTCTCACATAGTCACTCAAACCCTTTTGTTCTCTTTCATCATTTCTCATCCATGTACACCTGTGAATCTTCTTGTGGTAAAAAAAAGGTATTTGCACTGAATAAAGCTTTTTCAGCACAGACATCCCGTATTGTAAATATTACATTCGATGGATATTTACTGAGATTCTTACAAACTTACATCAATGGAATCCCTCATTTTTATTGAATTAGTAGAAATGTTACATGGATTTACATAGAAAAGCAACAGACCTATTGGTCTTATCCAGACTTTTGCATTGAAGGAGTGAATAAGCAAATAAGTGATATTTGTAGACGTCATATTTAAGAAGCTGCAAATGATTTCAGTCAGAGAATAAAGGAAAGTATGAATCCCCTGATCTTAAATATGTTACTTTCATGTGCTCCAAATATTAGCATTCCTGTTGGGAAAAATCTACCAAGCCTCATAAGGGTGAAATTTCTCTGTTCTAGCCTTAATTAGTTGCTAAGATGGGATTGTTGGTTTGTTTACTTCAGAGGTGTGTATCAGGAAACATGTTAACCTTTTTGTTTCTAAGTTGAATAAGTTTAGCATACTGCTGTACTCTGTATCATTCCAGGTAGGGATGAAGGTTAACAGCAAGATGCCACTGCTTTATTTCTCTGTTCATTGTTAAACAGAATGTGCTCACTTATTGCATATATGGCATAAAAATGTGTTTTCAGTATCTGGTAACCAAGATTTAGAGATTCAAGCAGTTTTCTTCCTGAATAAACAAATAAACTGGCAGAATTTTTCCTGAAGGTTTTCTGATCTTTATTGTGACACACACAAGGGCAACTCACCCAGTGACACGTGACAGTGTTTCACTGCCTGACACAATGGCAGCTCAGTCTCTGACATATGAAGGCAACTCTCTCTGACACAGCAGCAGCTTACCCTATCATATGATAGGAGCTCACTCTCTGGTATGCCATGGTGACTAACGTTCTGACACATGAGAATGGAGATCCTTAACACACTGCTATGGCTCACTCCCTGATACACAGCAGTGGCCCACTCTCTGGTGCATGATTAAGGCTGACCTTCAGCTATTAATCATTGTCCTACCATCACTCTACATACTATTTGTAATAAGGGTGTACTGAGATCGGCACTGACTGAGATGATTTTTTTTCTATGTAATTACTTATTTTAATTGACCCTTGTACTGTATGGGGAGAGTTTTCCACTGTCTCTTGAATTTATGTATGCTGTTTGCCTTAGTAATTCTATTCCATTTATCAACCTTATACAGATTTTTTTCTATATAATTACCTATATGTAATATACAGGGGTGAAGTTTTGCACTCATGGGACTCCATCAATTGAATATTGTTTACTGTCATATAATTTCTTTGATTTATTTTTGCTGTCTGCCTGAGTCATTCTATCCCGTTCGTCCACCACTCTCATACAGTAGTGTTCTAATATAGTGCAATTCAATATAATGCTTTTGATATAGCATGGGCACCTTAATTACTTCCATTTTTTCATCACAACACAAGCTAACATATTGTAATGTGAGCCCAGCTGGTTGTGCACCACAAGTTGCTGGTAGTGTGCTTGCCGTGTTGCTTGTCGTATCAGTTCTGTGCTAGTATCCCAAGAATAAAGATGCATCATTTGCCCACTTGAGCCAGTCATCACTATGCCTAAGCAACTAGCAAGTATTCCTACTACAAGTGAGCCCATTTAAGATACTGAATGAACTTCAGCATGGTTCTAATGCTTTAGCAGATTTTCATCATTATGGTGTTAGAGTAGCAACCATACTATAAAGGGGGAGGCAAGGACCTTGTTCCTTAGGCACTGGTGGGAATGCGAGGAGACTTGTTCCTCAGGTACTGGTGGGGGAGATGAGGAGTCTTGATTCTCTGATACTGGCTGGGAAGTTGAGGAGTCATGTTCCTTAATACTGGTGGGGGAGGTGAAGAGTCTTGTTCCCCAAGTATTGGTGGAGGAAGTGAGGAGCCTTGTTCCTCAGTTAGTGATGGGAGAGGAAAGGAGCCTTTTTTCTCAAGTATTGGTTGGGAGGCAAAGAACCCTATTCTTTAGGTACTGGTTGGTTAGGTGAGGAGCCTTTTTTCTCTGATATTGGTAGTTACTCATCCCTGACTCTCTCTTTTTTAACTTTTATAAGAATCTGCTTTGAAGAAGATCCTGATTTAGGACAGAAATGCTCATAAACAAAACAAAAACAAAAAAAAAATGCAGCAGCTGTTTTCATTCACATTATAAGAAAATGAATATTAAATCTCTTAAGTACAAAAGATGTAATGATTGCACAGGTTATTATTTCATTTGTTCTTAATGTATCAAATGTTCTCATACATAGCTAGACATTATGTTTTTTTATTATACAAAGCTAGAGCTTAAAGATGATCTGTGGGTTTCATTCTTAGTAAACAGTTTGTAACTAAAATGTATGAATTTCTTTTTATTCTGGTTATGATCTTTTTCATTTGTAATGTACCAATCATACAGATGCAAATAGAATAGTGTATCTGCAGGAATGGAAACAATTATCCCCTCTTCCTCTAAACTGACCTCTTCATCCAGTCCATGGTTCAACCATTCCTGTTCTGAGGTCCTTCAGGCAAGGGATCTGGCATATCGGGCTTGGAAAAACTCTCCTTATCTGGCACCCATTCAGCTTTTATCACCATCCGTAATCACTGCAAGCATGTTATCCATGAGGGGAGGTGTTCCTTTATTCAAAGGAAGTGTGATAGCCTCTTCTCGTCATTTGCTGATAGGTCTTTCTGGTCTTTAACTAAAGATATTTCTAACAATTTCTGTTGATCTACCTTCCCTTCACTTTTCTGCTCTGATGGTACTGTAGCTGCCTCACCCATAAACACAACAACTCTCTTTGGTCCCATTATTTCTCATCTAACTCCACCTTGGATGACTCTAACATGCCTTCACCCCCTGATGCTCCTCTTACTATGCTAAGTATACCCTTTCCCATAATCTCTTTTTGGACTGTCTGAAAAGTGGTCCTTCCTCTGGACACAAGGTATATGGTCCTGATGGCATCCATCCCCATGAACTGAAAGAGTGTGTCTCTGAACTTGCACCTGTGCATTTCTGTTTAAAAGCGAAAACTTTTCCTTCTCCTTGGAAGCATGCATTGTTACATCCTATCCCTAAGAAGAGTGACAGTTCTGATCCCTCAGACTATTGCCCTATTGCTTTGACGTCTATCATTTTCAAAGTCTTTCAAGCCATCCTCAGCTCCCATATCCTATCCGTAAACACCTTGAAAATCACAGTCTTCTCTCTGATCACCAGTATGGCTTCTGCAAGGCAAGATCCACCGGTGATATCCTTTCCTGTTATACTAATGTCTGGTCATCATCCCTGAAAGATTTTGGGGAGTCATGTATAGTTGCCCTTGACATATCTAAGGCTTTTGAGAGGATGGGGCATTGGGGTCTCATCTCTAAGCTCCCCTCATTTGGCTTCCCTCCCTGACTTTGCACCTTCATATCTAGCTTCATCTGTGGCTGATCTATCTCAATTGTTGTTGATGGGTCAGCCTCCCCCATTTCTCCATCAACAGCTGTGTTCCTCAAGGTTCTGCCTTGTCCCCTACACTTTTTCTCCTTTTTCAGTGATTTCCTCTCCACAAATAATCTAATGCACTCATACGATGATGAGTGAATACTACATTCATCTGCATCCTTCAATTTTGCTTTCTTTTCTCTCATTCAGTCTGCATCTCATTTTGACACAGCTTCCTCAAGAAACTCAGACTTGGGCAGGGTATCTCAGTGGAGTAGACAAAGTATTGTTAAGTCTAATGCCTGCAAGACCTAGTTTCTACCCATCTCTCTTATCAAAAACTCCTAACAACTTGTCTTGCCTTTGATAATTCTGTAATTCCACCTCTTGACTCGTTGAACATACTTGGCATTACTGTAACATTCACTTTTTCTTGGAAACTCCACATTACAGGACTAGCTAAGTCTGTCTCTTAAGAAACTGGGTGTCCTGTTTAGATGGTGCAACTTCTCTTCTGAGCAGTTGCTCTGTTTATACAAGGGATTGATTCATTCTTGTCTGGAGTACAACTTTCACATTTGGAGTGGTTCTAGCTCTGCATCCTCACTTGATAGAGTTGAGTTGAAAGTGGTCTGCCTTATAAACTGTCCCAGGCTAATTTCCAAATTTGACCCCCTTGCCCTTTGCTGCAATGTTGGTTCACTTTCCCTCTTCCCTGTAATTCCACCTTTTGACTCATTGAACACACTTGCCATTACTGTAACATCCACTTTTTCGGAAATTCCACATTACAGGGCTAGTTAAGTCTGTCTCTCAAGAAACTGGGTGTCCTGTTTAGATGGTGAAACTGTTTCTCTTCTGAACAGTTGTTCTGTTTATACAAGGGATTGTTTCATCCTTGTATGGAGTACAACTTTCACATTTGGGGTGGTTCTAGCGCTGCATCCTTACTTGACTGAGTTGAGTCGAAAGTAATCTGCCTTATAAACTGTCCAACGCTAATTTCCCAACCTGACCCCCTTGCCTTATGCTGCGATGCTGGTTCACTTCCCTCCTCTACAGTTATTACTTTAGTTTTTGCTTTCAAGACCTGGCTGCTTGTGTGCCCACACCACTGGCTAGACCACGCAATACTTGGCAAGTTGCTGTGTCACATGATTATTGCATGGCCATCAGCAACTCAAGGGTGAGCCATTTTGATGCCTGCTTCTTTCCCTACCTGTCAAAGCTTTGGAACTCTTTATGTTCTTACTTTTTCCCAATACCTATGATGTAGCACATTTCAAGACAGGTTTTTCACTTTCTTGAAAATTTATAACATGTTCCTTTGTCTTTTCTTTTTCTGTTTCATAATTCTCTATAGATTAAGGTCCATTCTTGATGTGGACTTTTGTCAGTGACTGGAGCCTTCAACATAAAAAAGAAATCACATTATTTTTTAAGAATGATGGATAGGAGGTGGGTAAATGATGGACATAGTAGTTTATTTTGATGGGAGGAGTATTTTGTAAATGAATACTGTAGCTACCTTTGGGATATGTGAGGAGGTTGATCCTAGCTGTTCCTGTTGCTACCTTATTGATGTGGGAAATGTTGAACAAATATGAAAGAAATAGTCATTGAATGAATCTCTCTTCAAATCTTTTGATGCTCTGTTTGAAAGTATCTGTAAAGGATAATGAGATTCTTCTTGAATGAATTTGTGTTGTGTTTGACTTGTTTGACAAAAATAGTACAGTGAAGCAGAAGGAGTGCTCATGACAAAGTGCAGGTGATTTTACCTCAAGTCACCGAGTGGTTCACGTGAAGTGCAAATCTATTGATAGTTCCTGAAACTCTCTGCCATGTTGCCACACTGTCTACTTTTGTGAATGAATCCATCATTTCTAAGGTACCACCATGACTCAGAGATGACCAGGAAGTTTCACTATTTATAAGAGTGTTAAGCTGGTGAAGGCCAAAAGGGTGGCCATGCTTCCTTATCTCTTCTCCCAAGAAGAATCTTATAGTAGTCTTATTTTGCATGCCACTGATCTCTCACCCAGACTCTGAAGTTGTCTTTCATTGTGAGGATATGGGTGTCTTGGTGCAAATATTGAATTTTTGTAGCAAAGGATGCATAGTTATCGAGGTCTACATGCATGCTGGACATACAGGAAGAAGCATTACACATGAATGCTGCATCCATGAGCATACAGTTCCTGAAAAATTGGGAGAGAGGATATGCACATGTCTGCCATATGCATTTGCTTTAATTGGCTGCATACCAATGCACTGCTCATGATTGGCAAATACTGTCTTCATGATAATAGCAGCATGTCAACATTGTCCATGACCTTTCCCCGATTGATGTGTCACTGGCACTCACTTCTTTCCCACAAAACGCTCATTACTATCTTCTGCTGTTCTTTGGGGAGAAGGGAAAACAAAGCGGGAACCAATGGACAAAGAGGATCTTTTCAAACAGTAGTAATTGTTAAGAGCCATGTTGCAGATCTTAGTATGGTGCTAGAGTGACATTGTAAACCCATATATAGCAGATCCTGTTGGTCATGTGTGGTTAATGGTTGAAGATGTCTTTCTGAAGCACAATACATATAAAAATGACTGAAGAAATAGAAGTTTGACACACCAGCCATCTTTTCTGCAATGACATTGCCCATCTCACTCTCTGGAAATTCCAGTGTATCATGGCTGGCCTACCATGTCTTGAATAGTGGTTCTGCTCTGACTAACCCAAAATCCCGGCAATAAATCTGAAGGGTCTAACCCAAAGACTTAACCTGAATTTTTTTGACAGTCAAGGACAGAAGGACTTGCTAATCAGTACAGATATGCATTTGTCATTGTTGTAATTTCCCATATTATTGTAAGGTGGCAGTACTTGCATTATGCAGGGAAGACACCATCATTGTGAGAATATATTACTTTGTGATTTTCTCAGAAGTATGTTTGTCATAACTAGTACACTTAGAACAAAGAATTCTCATGTGCTTTAATAGCAGCTGTCACTAAATAACACTAAATAACTGTATTCCCTCAACATATGCATACACATACACAGACATATACATATATACACATGCACATATTCATACTTGCTTGCCTTCATCCATTCCTGGCACTACCCAGCCCCACAGGAAACATTACTTCCCCATGCTTCAACAAGGTAGTGCCAGGAAAACAGACAAAAAAGGCCACATATGTTCACACTCAGTCTCTAACTGTCATGTGTAGTGCACTGAAACCACAGCTCCCTATCCACATCCAAGCCCCAGAGACATTTCCACGGTGTACCCCAGATGCTTCACATGCCCTGATTCTGTCCATTGACAGTACATCGACCCCGGTATACCACATCGTTCCAATTCATTCTGTTCCTTGCACACTTTCATCCTCATGTATGTTCAGGCCCCGATTGCTCAAAATCTTTTTCACTCCATCCTTCCACCTCCAATTTGGTCTCCCACTTCTTTCCTCACTTGTTCTCTCCATATGTCCAGACTGTTTAAACACACCCTCTTCTGCTCTCTCAACCACACTCTTTTTATTACCATACATCTCTCTTACCCTTTCATTACTTACCGATCAAACCACTTCACAACACATATTGTCCTCAAACATTTCATTTCCAACACATCCACCCTCCTGCATACAACCATATCTATATCCCTTGCCTCGCAGCTGTATAACGTTGTTGGAACTACTATTCCTTCAAACATAATCATTTTTGCTCTCCAGGATAACGTTCTCGCCTTCCAAACATTCTTCATTGCTCCCAGAATCTTTGCTCCCTCCCCCATCCTGTAACTCAGTTCCGCTTGCTAAGTCTACTCCCATATATTGAAAATACTTCACTTCCTCCAGTTTATCTCATTCAAACTTACATCACAATTAACTTGATTCACTTCCCAAGCACTCTCATCCACAACAGACTGCATACTTGCCCCTCTCTCCAAAACTTGCATTCACCTCCCTAACCACCCCATCCATAAACAAATTAAACAACAATGGAGACATCATGCACCCCCTGCCACAAACTGACATCTACTGGGAACCAATCACTTTCTTCTCTTCCTACTCATACACATGGCTTACTTCCTCTATAAAACCTTATCACTGCTTCTAGCAACTTGCCTCCCACACCATATACTCTTAATACCTTCCACAGAGCATCTCTATCAACTCTATCATATGCCTTCTCCAGATCCATAAATGCTACATACAAATCCATTTGTTTTGTTTGCAGCAGGGATGCGTGATTTCTCCATGATTGTTTAATTTGTTCATGGATGGGGTTGTTAGGGAGGTGAATGCAAGAGTTCTGGAGAGAGGGGCAAGTATGCAGTCTGTTGTGGATGAGAGGGCTTGGGAAGTGAGTCAGATGTTGTTTGCTGATGATACAGAGTTGGTGGCTGACTCAGGTGAGAAACTGCAGAAGTTGGTGACTGAGTTTGGTAAAGTGTGTGAAAGAAGAAAGCTGAGAGTAAATGTGAGTAAGAGCAAGGTTATTAGGTTTAGTAGGGTTGAGGGACAAGTCAGTTGGGAGATAAGTTAGAATGGAGAAAAACTGGAGGAAGTGAAGTGTTTTAGATATCTGGGAGTGGATTTGGCAGTGGATGGAACAATGGAAGAGGAAGTGAGTCACAGGGCGGGGAAGTGGACGATGGTTCTGGGAACCTTAGATAATGTGTGGAAGGCGAGAACGTTATCTCAGAGAGCAAAAATGGGTATGTTTGAAGGAATAGTGGTTCCAACAATGTTATATGGTTGTGAGGCATGTGCTATAGATAGGGTTGCGCAGAAGAGGGTGGATGTTTTGGAAATGAGATGTTTGAGGACAGTATGTGGTGTGAGGTGGTTTGATCGAGTAAGTAATGAGAGGGTAAGAGAGATGTGTGGTAATAAAAAGAGTGTGGTTGAGAGAGCAGAGAAGGGTGTATTGAAATGGTTTGGTCACATGGAGAGAATGAGTGAGAAAAGATTGATGTGTTGGAGGTGGAGGGAACGAGGAGAAATGGGAGACCAAATTGGAGGTGGAAGGATGTAGTGAAAAAGATTCTGAGCGATCAGGGCCTGAACATACAGGAGGGTGAAAGGCGTGCAAGGGACAGAGTGAATTGGAATGATGTGGTATACCGGGGTTGACGTGCTGTCAATGGATTGAACCAAGGCATGTGAAGCATCTGGGGTAAACCATGGAAAGTTTTGTGGGGCCTGGATGTGGAGAGGGAGCTGTGGTTTCATTGCATTACACATGACAGTTAGTGACTGAGTGTGAACGAATGTGGCCTTTGTTGTCTTTTCCTAGCGCTTCCTCACACGCATGTGGGGAGAGAGAGGTGCCATTTCAGGTGTGGTGGGGTGGTGGTGGGAATGGATGAAGGTAGCATGATTGAATATGTTCAGGTGTATATATGTATATGTCTGTGTGTGTATATATATGTATACATTGAAATGTATAGGTATGTATATGTGCATGTGTGGGCATTCATGTACATAAATGTGTATATATAAAACTTTGTTTTCCAACTTTAGTTGATTGTGGATGTGTTGTGTGGGTGGAAGGAGAGACTTCCATCACCCTCTCCCACCACTGGGTCTTCTAGTTGGTGCCCTACGCAAGTCAGTTAGTTCATCTGGATTATCTATATCTTCCTCACATCTATTTTCTTTTTCTAGTTTTTGCCTCACACTAACACTTCTCTCTTTTGTTTGTGCCCCTTATGTACCATGACTACCTCCAGTACCATGCAAAGTTGATAATTCTGAGAGAGGGGGATGCTTATGTGGCATAGGAAGATATGAGGGGGTTATGTAATAGACGGGCACAACATTTAGGCAAATAATTTGAAACAAAGTGTGGCATCCAGATGGGATGTCAGAGCCTGTCGAACAGTTCCTCTAGAAAGTATGTCGGTGTTTAAATGGTAAAGGAGGGAAGATTCAGTTTCCAAGGATAGTGGAGGTTGATGCAATAAGGTTGTTGGGCACGCACAGATTTAGATGGCAGCAGTCTGCCAAGATATAAAAAGTAAGCATTGCATTAGGTATATTTTTCTGTGGTGCATAGAGTTTTGATATCTGTGGTTCTTTACATGGTTCATTATACTCCTTATAACTTCCCAAATTTTGAAATTTTTTATCCCTGTGTAGGAAACAACTTTTATAACCTTTGTCTGTTTAGCAAGGTAGAAGATTCATTCCAGAATGCACAGAAGTTTTTGAGACATGAATGTGAGATAAAAGTGCTCCATGTTTTTCTTGCTAATTCTGTTATTAGTATGGTTTTGCCCTTGTTCAGACCATTTGATGGTGTCTAAAAAGCATTTAGTCCTCAGCATATCATCTGTGTGATCAAATTCTATCTTAGTATTTATTACACTTCTTAGAAGTGGAGTCAAGGGAGAATTTTGGGTAAGTACAGTGAATATATGCTCTGAAATGTTTATATGGTATATATACATTTACTTTTTTATAGTAGCTAATATGGTATGGGCAAAACAAAGCATGCCCTATTCAAGGTCATAATGCTGATGGCCACACAATAATCATGCGATGCAGCAGCTTGCTGAGTATTGCATGGTCTAGCTAGCGGTGTGGGCACACAAGCAGCCAGCTTTCAGGAGCAAAGACCAAAGTAATACCTTTATAGTATAGGGAAAGTTAACCAACATTGCAGCATAGGCCAAGAGGATCAATTTTGGAAGTTAACCTGGAACAGTTTACACGTTGGACTGCTTTCGACTCAACTCTGTCAAGTAAGGCTACAGAGCTAGAACCACCCCAAATGTGACAGCAGTACTCCAAAAGAAGGACGAATCAATCTATTGTACAAACAGCAATTGTTCAGAAGAAAAGATTTTTCGACTTTTAAACTTGGCTATTCCTGTAATGTGGGGTTTCGAAGAATAAACGGATATTACAGTAATGCCAAGTATGTTCATTGTGATAAGAGGTGGCATTACAGAACATCTAAGGAGAAATTAGAGTTATAAGGAGTTTCTAATAGAGAGATGGGGAGAAATTGGGTCTTAGAAGCATTAAACTTAACAAGATTTTGTGTACCCCACTGTTTGGAAGAAAAATAAAGAGTGGTATGAAAACAATCACTCCTCATTTGGCTGGTTTCCACAGAGGCAGGGAAAAAAAGCAGGTATTTTGTGTCACAGATTTAAGCCTTAGTAGCAGAAATGAGAGCAGTGGAAGTAGGAGAGAAATGGCATAAGAGAGGTGGTATTAGGAAGGTCTTTTTGATTTCTGGCAAAGAGAGAATTTCAAGCAGTACTCGTGAGGTGTAGTGGTTAGTATTTCTGACCGTGTCACTTTCACGAGCTACCCAGAGTCGAACACATAGGTTCAAAACCTGGTTGTGATCGGTCCACAGGTAACCCAGCTGTTCATCCACCCCTAGGGATTAGTAGATGAAATGGGTGCCTGGTTTAAAAAGAGAGGTATACATAAGTATACGTATGTGAGTAGGAGAGATGGTCAAAAGGCGTTATTGGATTACATGTTAATTGATAGGCATGTAAAAGTGAGAATTTTGGATGTTAATGTGCCGAGAGAGGCAGCTGGAGGGATGTCTGATCACTATCTTGTGGAGGCAAAGGTTAAGATTTTTAGAGGTTTTCAGGAAAGAAGAGAGAATGTTGGGGAGAAGAGAGTGGTCAGAGTAAGTGAGCTTGGAAAGAAGACTTATGTGAAGAAGTATCAGGAGAGATTGAGTGTAGAATGGCAAAAGGTGAGAGCAGATGAAGTGAGGGGAGTGGGTGAAGAATGGGATGCATTTAAGGAAGCAGTGATGGCTAGCGCAAAAGATGCATGTGGCATGAAAAAGGTGGAAGGTGGGGAAGATTAGAAAGGGTAGTGAATGGTGGGATGAAGAAGTAAGGTTGTTAGGGAAAGAAGAGAGAGGCATGTGGATGATACTTGCAGGGAAGTAGTGCGAATGACTGAGAGATGTATAAAAGAAAGCGGCAGGAGGTCAAGAGAAAGGTGCAAGAGTTGAAAAGGAGGGCAAATGAGAGTTGGGGTGAGAGTATTATTAAATTTTAGGGAGAATAAAAAGATGTTTTGGAAGGAGGTAAATAATGTATGTAAGACAAGAAAACAAATGGGAACACCAATGAAGGGGGCAAGTGGGGCAATGATAACAGGTAGTGATGAAGTGAGGAGATGGAGTGAATATTTTAAAGGTTTTTTGAATGTGTTTGATGATAAGAGTGGCAGATACAGGGTGTTTTGGTCGAGGTGGTTTGTGAAGTGAAAGGGTCAGGGAAAATGGTTTGATGAAGAGAGAAGAGGTGGTGAAAGCTTTGTGGAAGATGAAATCCAGCAAGGTGGCAGATTTGGATGTTATTGCAGTGGAATTTATTAAAAAAGGGGTGACTGTAATGTTGATTGGTTAGTAAGGATGTTCATTGTATATACGGACCATGGTGAAGTGCCTGAGGATTGGTGGAATGCATGCATAGTGCCATTTTACAAAGGCAAAGGGGATAAAGGTGAGTGTTCAAACTACATAGGCATAAGTTTGTTGAGTATTCCTTTGAAATTTTATGGAAGGGTATTGATTGAGAGGGTGAAGTCATGTACAGAGCATCTGATTGGAGAAGAGCATTATGGTTTCCGAATTGGTATAAGATATATGGATCAAGTGTTTGCTGTGAGGAATGTATGTGAGAAATGCTTTGGAAAACAAATGGATTTGTATGTAGCATTATGAATCTGGAGAAGGCATATGATAGGGTTGATAGAGATGCTTTGTAGAAGGTTTAAAGAGTATATGGTGTGCGAGGTAAGTTGCCAGAAGCAGTGAAAAGTTTTAACCTAGGATGTAAGGTATATGTATGAGTAGGAAGAGAGGAGAGTGATTGTTTCCCAGTGAATGTCGATGTGCGACGGGTGTAGGATGTCCCCATGGTTGTTTAATTTGTTTATGGATGGGGGGTTAGGGAGGTAAATGCATGAGTTTTGGAGAAAGGGGCAAGTTTGCAGTCTGTTGGGATGAGAGGGCTTGAGAAGTGTCAGTTGTTGTTCGCCAGTGATACAGCTTTAGTGGCTGATTCGTGTGAGAAACTGCAGAAGTTGGTGACCAAGTTTGGAAAAGTGTGTGAAAGGAGAGAATAAATGTGAATAAGAGCAAGGTTATTAGGTTCAGTAGGGACAAGTTAATTGGGATGTGTTTGATTGGAGAAAAACTGGAGGAAGTGAAGTGTTTTAGATATCTGGGAGTGGACTTAGCAGCGGATGGCACCATGGAAGCGAAAGTGAGTCCCATGGTGGGGGTGGGGGCGAAGGTTCTAGGAGCGATGAAGAATAAGTGGAAGGAGAGAACGTTATCTTGGAAAGCAAAAATGGGTATGTTTGAAGGAATAGTAGTTCCAACAATGTTATATGGTTGCAATGCATGGGTATTGATAGGGTTGTATGGAGGGGGGTGGGTGCTTGAAATGAAATGTTTAAGGACAATATGTGGTGTGAGGTGGTTTGATTGAGTAATGAAGGGTTAAGAGAGATGTGTGGGAACATATGGAGAGAATGAGTGAGGAATGATTGACAAAGAGGATATATGTTTCAGAGGTGGAGGGAAGAAGGAGAAGTGGAGACCAAATTGGAGGCGGAAGGATGGAGCGAAATTGATTTTGAGCAATCGGGGCCTGGACATACAGGAGGGTGAGGGGCGGGTAAAAGATAGAGTGAACTGGAACGATGTGGTATACTGGGGTTGATGTGCTGTCAGTGGACTGAATCAGGGCTTTTGAAACGTTTGGGGTAAACCATGGGGCCTGGATGTGGAAAGGGAGCTGTGGTTTTGGTGCATTACACATGACAGCTTGAGACTGAATGTGATTGAATGTGGCCTTTTTTGTCCGTTTTCCTGGTGTTGCCTCGCTTAAGCAGGGTTTTAGTGATGCTGTATCCTGTGAGGGCATTGTAGCGCCAGGACTGGATGAAGGCAAGCATGAATATGTACATTTGTGTATATATGTATATGTCCATGTGTGTGAATTTATATGGATATATCTGTGTATATGTTGATGTGTGTGTTGGTGTATATGTAAATATGTGTGTGTGTGTGTGGAAGGACCACTCTTTGTCTGTTTCCTGGTGCTACCCCACTGAAGCAGGAAAAAGCGATAAGTATAATAAACAAAGTGAGAGGGTTAGGGAAAATGATTTGGTAAACAGAGAAGAGGTAGTAAAAGCTTTGCGGAAGATGAAAGCCGGCAAGGCAGCAGGTTTGGATGGTATTGCAGTGGAATTTATTAAAAAAGGGGGTGACTGTATTGTTGACTGGTTGGTAAGGTTATTTAATGTATGTATGACTCATGGTGAGGTGCCTGAGGATTGGCGGAATGCGTGCATAGTGCCATTGTACAAAGGCAAAGGGGATAAGAGTGAGTGCTCAAATTAGAGAGGTATAAGTTTGTTGAGTATTCCTGGTAAATTATATGGGAGGGTATTGATTGAGAGGGTGAAGGCATGTACAGAGCATCAGATTGGGGAAGAGCAGTGCGGTTTCAGAAGTGGTAGAGGATGTGTGGATCAGGTGTTTGCTTTGAAGAATGTATGTGAGAAATACTTAGAAAAGCAAATGGATTTGTATGTAGCATTTATGGATCTGGAGAAGGCATATGATAGAGTTGATAGAGATGCTCTGTGGAAGGTATTAAGAATATATGGTGTGGGAGGCAAGTTGTTAGAAGCAGTGAAAAGTTTTTATCGAGGATGTAAGGCATGTGTACGTGTAGGAAGAGAGGAAAGTGATTGGTTCTCAGTGAATGTAGGTTTGCGGCAGGGGTGTGTGATGTCTCCATGGTTGTTTAATTTGTTTATGGATGGGGTTGTTAGGGAGGTAAATGCAAGAGTCCTGGAAAGAGGGGCAAGTATGAAGTCTGTTGGGGATGAGAGAGCTTGGAATTGAGTCAGTTGTTGTTCGCTGATGATACAGCGCTGGTGGCTGATTCATGTGAGAAACTGCAGAAGCTGGTGACTGAGTTTGGTAAAGTGTGTGGAAGAAGAAAGTTAAGAGTAAATGTGAATAAGAGCAAGGTTATTAGGTACAGTAGGGGTGAGGGTCAAGTTAATTGGGAGGTGAGTTTGAATGGAGAAAAACTGGAGGAAGTGAAGTGTTTTAGATATCTGGGAGTGGATCTGTCAGCGGATGGAACCATGGAAGCGGAAGTGGATCATAGGGTGGGGGAGGGGGCGAAAATTTTGGGAGCCTTGAAAAATGTGTGGAAGTCGAGAACATTATCTCGGAAAGCAAAAATGGGTATGTTTGAAGGAATAGTGGTTCCAACAATGTTGTATGGTTGCGAGGCGTGGGCTATGGATAGAGATGTGCGCAGGAGGATGGATGTGCTGGAAATGAGATGTTTGAGGAAAATGTGTGGTGTGAGGTGGTTTGATCGAGTAAGTAACGTAAGGGTAAGAGAGATGTGTGGAAATAAAAAGAGCGTGGTTGAGAGAGCAGAAGAGGGTGTTTTGAAATGGTTTGGGCACATGGAGAGAATGAGTGAGGAAAGATTGACCAAGAGGATATATGTGTCGGAGGTGGAGGGAACGAGGAGAAGAGGGAGACCAAATTGGAGGTGGAAAGATGGAGTGAAAAAGATTTTGTGTGATCGGGGCCTGAACATGCAGGAGGGTGAAAGGAGGGCAAGGAATAGAGGGAATTGGAGCGGTGTGGTATACAGGGGTTGACGTGCTGTCAGTGGATTGAATCAAGGCATGTGAAGCGTCTGGGGTAAACCATGGAAGGCTGTGTAGGTATGAATATTTGCATGTGTGGACGTGTGTATGTACATGTGTATGGGGGGGGTTAGGCCATTTCTTTCGTCTGTTTCCTTGCGCTACCTCGCAAACGCGGGAGACAGCGACAAAGTATAAAAAAAAAAAAAAAAAAAAAATATATATATATATAATGCATGGGTATTGATAGGGTTGTATATATATATTTTTTATTTGCATTGTGGCTGTCTCCCGTGTTTGCGAGGTAGCGCAAGGAAACAGACGAAAGAAATGGCCCAACCCACCCCCATACAAATGTATATACATACGTCCTTACATTCAAATATACATACCTACACAGCTTTCCATGGTTTACCCCAGACGCTTCACATGCCCTGTTTTAATCCACTAACAGCACGTCAACCCCGGTATACCACATCGATCCAATTCACTCTATTCCTTGCCCTCCTTTCACCCTCCTGCATGTTCAGGCCCCGATCACACAAAATCTTTTTCACTCCATCTTTCCACCTCCAATTTGGTCTCCCACTTCTCCTCGTTCCCTCCACCTCCGACACATATATTCTCTTGGTCAATCTTTCCTCACTCATTCTCTCCATGTGCCCAAACCATTTCAAAACACCCTCTTCTGCTCTCTCAACCACACTCTTTTTATTTCCACACACCTCTCTTACCCTTACGTTACTTACTCGATCAAACCACCTCACACCATTGTCCTCAAACATCTCATTTCCAGCACATCCATCCTCCTGCGCACAACTCTATCCATAGCCCACGCCTCGCAACCATACAACATTGTTTATATATATTTTTTTTTTTCATACTATTCGCCATTTCCCGCATTAGCGAGGTAGCGTTAAGAACAGAGGACTGGGCCTTGGAGGGAATATCCTCATATGGCCCCCTTCTCTGTTCCTTCTTTTGGAAAATTTGAAAAAAAAATTTATATATATATATATATATATATATATATATATATATATATATATATATATATATATATATATATATATATAATTTTTTTTTTTCATACTATTCGCCATTTACCGTGATAGCGAGGTAGCGTTAAGAGCAGAGGACTGGGCCTTTGAGGGAATATCCTCACCTGGCCCCCTTCTCTGTTCCTTCTTTTGGAAAATTAAAAAAAAAACGAGAGGGGAGGATTTCCAGCCCCCCCGCTCCCTTCCCTTTTAGTTGCCTTCTACGACACGCAGGGAATATATATATATATATATATATATATATATATATATATATATATATATATATATATATATATATATATATATATATATATATATATATATATATATATATATATATATATATATATATATACATACATATATATATATATTTTTTTTTTTGTCACTGTCTCCCGCGTTTGCGAGGTAGCGCAAGAAAACAGACGAAAGAAATGGCCCAACCAACCCCCATACACATGTATATACATACGTCCACACACACAAATATACATACCTACACAGCTTTCCAGACGCTTCACATGCCCTGATTCAATCCATTGACAGCACGTCAACCGCGGTATACCACATCGATCCAATTCACTCTATTCCTTGCCCTCCTTTCACCCTCCTGCATGTTCAGGCCCTGATCACACAAAATCTTTTTCACTCCATCTTTCCACCTCCAATTTGGTCTCCCTCTTCTCATCGTTCCCTCCACCTCCGACACATATATCTTCTTGGTCAATCTTTCCTCACTCATTTTCTCCATGTGCCCAAACCATTTCAAAACACCCTCTTCTGCTCTCTCAACCACGCTCTTTTTATTTCCACAAATCTCTCTTACCCTTACGTTACTTACTCGATCAAACCACCTCACACCACACATTGTCCTCAAACATCTCATTTCCAGCACATCCATCCTCCTGCGCACAACTTTATCCATAGCCCACACCTCGCAACCATACAACATTGTTGGAACCACTATTCCTTCAAACATACCCATTTTTGCTTTCCAAGATAATGTTCTCGACTTCCACACATTCTTCAAGGCTCCCAGAATTTTCGCCCCCTCCCCTACCCTATGATCCACTTCCGCTTCCATGGTTCCATCCGCTGCCAGATCCACTCCCAGATATCTAAAACACTTCCTCCAGTTTTTCTCCATTCAAACTTACCTCCCAATTGACTTGACCCTCAACCCTACTGTACCTAAGAACCTTGCTCTTATTCACATTTACTCTTAACTTTCTTCTTTCACACACTTTACCAAACTCAGTCACCAGCTTCTGCAGTTTCTCACATGAATCAGCCACCAGCGCTGTATCATCAGCGAACAACAACTGACTCACTTCCCAAGCTCTCTCATCCCCAACAGACTGCATACTTGCCCCTCTTTCTAAAACTCTTGCTTTCACCTCCCTAACAACCCCATCCATAAACAAATTAAACAACCATGGAGACATCACACACCCCTGCCGCAAACCTACATTCACTGAGAACCAATCACTTTCCTCTCTTCCTACACGTACACATGCCTTACATCCTCGATAAAAACTTTTCACTGCTTCTAACAACTTGCCTCCCACACCATATATTCTTAATACCTTCCACAGAGCATCTCTATCAACTCTATCATATGACTTCTCCAGATCCATAAATGCTATATACAAATCCATTTGCTTTTCTAAGTATTTCTCACATACATTCTTCAAAGCAAACACCTGATCCACACATCCTCTACCACTTCTGAAACCGCACTGCTCTTCCCCAATCTGATGCTCAGTACATGCCTTCACCCTCTCAGTCAATACCCTCCCATATAATTTACCAGGAATACTCAACAAACTTATACCTCTGTAATTTGAGCACTCACTCTTATCCCCTTTGCCTTTGTACAATGGCACTATGCACGCATTCTGCCAATCCTCAGGCACCTCTCCATGAGTCATACATACATTAAATAACCTTACCAACCAGTCAATAATACAGTCACCCTCTTTTTTAATAAATTCCACTGCAATACCATCCAAACTTGCTGCCTTGCTTTCATCTTCCGCAAAGCTTTCACTACCTCTTCTCTGTTTACCAAATCATTTTCCCTAACCCTCTCACTTTGCACACCACCTCGACCAAAACACCCTATATCTGCCACTCTATCATCAAACACATTCAACAAACCTTCAAAATACTCACTCCATCTCCTTCTCACATCACCACTACTTGTTATCACCTCCCCATTTGCGCCCTTCACTGAAGTTCCCATTTGTTCCCTTGTCTTACGCACTTTATTTACCTCCTTCCAGAACATCTTTTTATTCTCCCTAAAATTTAATGATACTCTCTCACCCCAACTCTCATTTGCCCTCTTTTTCACCTCTTGCACCTTTCTCTTGACCTCCTGTCTCTTTCTTTTATACATCTCCCACTCAATTGCATTTTTTCCCTACAAAAATCGTCCAAATGCCTCTCTCTTCTCTTTCACTAATAATCTTACTTCTTCATCCCACCACTTACTACCCTTTCTAATCAACCCACCTCCCAATCTTCTCATGCCACAAGCATCTTTTGCGCAATCCATCACTGATTCCCTAAATACATCCCATTCCTCCCCCACTCCCCTTACTTCCATTGTTCTCACCTTTTTCCATTCTGTACTCAGTCTCTCCTGGTACTTCCTCACACAAGTCTCCTTCCCAAGCTCACTTACTGTCACCACCCTCTTCACCCCAACATTCACTCTTCTTTTCTGAAAACCCATACAAATCTTCACCTTAGCCTTCACAAGATAATGATCAGACATCCCTCCAGTTGCACCTCTCAGCACATTAACATCCAAAAGTCTGTCTTTCACGCGCCTGTCAATTAACACGTAATCCAATAACGCTCTCTGGCCATCTCTCCTACTTACATACGTATACTTATGTATATCTCGCTTTTTAAACCAGGTATTCCCAATATTCCTTTCACTGGTGATTGGGAATACCTGGTTTAAAAAGCGAGATATACATAAGTATACGTAGTACTCGAATACCCTTCGTCTCACTATGGTGAGCAACGGGGTCTATCGGTTGTTTCTGAACAGAACACATAGCCAGCTGAGAGTGTTTTACTGAACCTGACTGTACAACGCGGAGTTATATGAATATGAATAAAGTGTATATGAACGCGCACCTTCATAGAACATACAACATAGAACATACATATGTAAGTAGGAGGGATGGCCAGAGAGCGTTATTGGATTACGTGTTAATTGAGAGGTGCGCAAAAGAGAGACTTTTGGATGTTAATGTGCTGAGAGGTGCAACTGGAGGGATGTCTGATCATTATCTTGTGGAGGCTAAGGTGAAGATTTGTATGGGTTTTCAGAAAAGAAGAGTGAATGTTGGGGTGAAGAGGGTGGTGAGAGTAAGTGAGCTTGGGATGGAGACTTGTGTGAGGAAGTACCAGGGGAGACTGAGTACAGAATGGAAAAAGGTGAGAACAATGGGAGTAAGTGGAGTGAGGGAGGAATGGGATGTATTTAGGGAATCAGTGATGGACTGCGCAAAAGATGCTTGTGGCATGAGAAGATTGGGAGGTGGGTTGATTAGAAAGGGTAGTGAGTGGTGGGATGAAGAAGTAAGATTATTAGTGAAAGAGAAGAGAGAGGCATTTGGACGATTTTTTGCAGGGAAAAAATGCAATTGAGTGGGAGATGTATAAAAGAAAGAGACAGGAGGTCAAGAGAAAGGTGCAAGAGGTGAAAAAGAGGGCAAATGAGAGTTGGGGTGAGAGAGTATCATTAAATTGTAGGGAGAATAAAAAGATGTTCTGGAAGGAGGTAAATAAAGTGCGTAAGACAAGGGAGCAAATGGGAACTTCAGTGAAGGGCGCAAATAGGGAAGTGATAACAAGTAGTGGTGATGTGAGAAGGAGATGGAGTGAGTATTTTCAAGGTTTGTTGAATGTGTTTGATGATAGAGTGGCAGATATAGGGTGTTTTGGTCAAGGTGGTGTGCAAAGTGAGAGGGTTAGGGAAAATGATTTGGTAAACAGAGAAGAGGTAGTAAAAGCTTTGCGGAAGATGAAAGCCGGCAAGGCAGCAGGTTTGGATGGTATTGCAGTGGAATTTATTTAAAAAAGGGGGTGACTGTATTATTGACTGGTTGGTAAGGTTATTTGATGTATGTATGACTCATGGTGAGGTGCCTGAGGATTGGCGGAATGCGTGCATAGTGCCATTGTACAAAGGCAAAGGGGATAAGAGTGAGTGCTCAAATTACAGAGGTATAAGTTTGTTGTGTATTCCTGGTAAATTATATGGGAGGGTATTGATTGAGAGGGTGAAGGCATGTACAGATCATCAGATTGGGGAAGAGCAGTGTGGTTTCAGAAATGGTAGAGGATGTGTGGATCAGGTGTTTGCTTTGAAGAATGTATGTGAGAAATACTTAGAAAAGCAAATGGATTTGTATGTAGCATTTATGGATTTGGAGAAGGCATATGATAGAGTTGATAGAGATGCTCTGTGGAAGGTACTAAGTATATATGGTGTGGGAGGCAAGTTGTTAGAAGCAGTGAAAAGTTTTTATCGAGGATGTAAGGCATGTGTACGTGTAGGAAGAGAGGAAAGTGATTGGTTCTCAGTGAATGTAGGTTTGCGGCAGGGGTGTGTGATGTCTCCATGGTTGTTTAATTTGTTTATGGATGGGGTTGTTAGGGAGGTGAAAGCAAGAGTTTTGGAAAGAGGGGCAAGTATGCAGTCTGTTGTGGATGAGAGAGCTTGGGAAGTGAGTCAGTTGTTGTTCGCTGATGATACAGCGCTGATGGCTGATTCATGTGAGAAACTGCAGAAGCTGGTGACTGAGTTTAGTAAAGTGTGTGAAAGAAGAAAGTTAAGAGTAAATGTGAATAAGAGCAAGGTTATTAGGTACAGTAGGGTTGAGGGTCAAGTCAATTGGGAGGTAAGTTTGAATGGAGAAAAACTGGAGGAAGTAAAGTGTTTTAGATATCTGGGAGTTGATCTGGCAGCAGATGGAACCATGGAAGCGGAAGTGGATCATAGGGTGGGGGAGGGGGCGAAAATCCTGGGAGCCTTGAAGAATGTGTGGAAGTTGAGAACATTATCTCGGAAGGCAAAAATGGGTATGTTTGAAGGAATAGTGGTTCCAACAATGTTATATGGTTGCGAGGCGTGGGCTATGGATAGAGTTGTGCGCAGGAGGATGGATATGGTGGAAATGAGATGTTTGAGGACAATGTGTGGTGTGAGGTGGTTTGATCGAGTAAGTAACGTAAGGGTAAGAGAGATGTGTGGAAATAAAAAGAGTGTGATTGAGAGAGCAGAAGAGGGTGTTTTGAAATGGTTTAGGCACATGGAGAGAATGAGTGAGGAAAGATTGACCAAGAGGATATATGTGTCATAGGGTGTTTTGGTCAAGGTGGTGTGCAAAGTGAGAGGGTTAGGGAAAATGATTTGGTAAACAGAGAAGAGGTAGTAAAAGCTTTGCAGAAGATGAAAGCCGGCAAGGCAGCAGGTTTGGATGGTATTGCAGTGGAATTTATTTAAAAAAGGGGGTGACTGTATTATTGACTGGTTGGTAAGGTTATTTGATGTATGTATGACTCATGGTGAGGTGCCTGAGGATTGGCGGAATGCGTGCATAGTGCCATTGTACAAAGGCAAAGGGGATAAGAGTGAGTGCTCAAATTACAGAGGTATAAGTTTGTTGTGTATTCCTGGTAAATTATATAGGAGGGTATTGATTGAGAGGGTGAAGGCATGTATAGAGTATCAGATTGGGGAAGAGCAGTGTGGTTTCAGAAGTGGTAGAGGATGTGTGGATCAGGTGTTTGCTTTGAAGAATGTATGTGAAAAATACTTAGAAAAGCAAATGGATTTGTAAGTAGCATTTATGGATTTGGAGAAGGCATATGATAGAGTTGATAGAGATGCTCTGTGGAAGGTACTAAGTATATATGGTGTGGGAGGCAAGTTGTTAGAAGCAGTGAAAAGTTTTTATCGAGGATGTAAGGCATGTGTACGTGTAGGAAGAGAGGAAAGTGATTGGTTCTCAGTGAATGTAGGTTTGCGGCAGGGGTGTGTGATGTCTCCATGGTTGTTTAATTTGTTTATGGATGGGGTTGTTAGGGAGGTGAAAGCAAGAGTTTTGGAAAGAGGGGCAAGTATGCAGTCTGTTGTGGATGAGAGAGCTTGGGAAGTGAGTCAGTTGTTGTTCGCTGATGATACAGCGCTGATGGCTGATTCATGTGAGAAACTGCAGAAGCTGGTGACTGAGTTTAGTAAAGTGTGTGAAAGAAGAAAGTTAAGAGTAAATGTGAATAAGAGCAAGGTTATTAGGTACAGTAGGGTTGAGGGTCAAGTCAATTGGGAGGTAAGTTTGAATGGAGAAAAACTGGAGGAAGTAAAGTGTTTTAGATATCTGGGAGTTGATCTGGCAGCAGATGGAACCATGGAAGCGGAAGTGGATCATAGGGTGGGGGAGGGGGCGAAAATCCTGGGAGCGTTGAAGAATGTGTGGAAGTTGAGAACATTATCTCGGAAGGCAAAAATGGGTATGTTTGAAGGAATAGTGGTTCCAACAGTGTTGTATGGTTGCGAGATGTGGGCTATGGATAGAGTTGTGCGCAGGAGGATGGATATGGTGGAAATGAGATGTTTGAGGACAATGTGTGGTGTGAGGTGGTTTGATCGAGTAAGTAACGTAAGGGTAAGAGAGATGTGTGGAAATAAAAAGAGTGTGATTGAGAGAGCAGAAGAGGGTGTTTTGAAATTGTTTGGGCACATGGAGAGAATGAGTGAGGAAAGATTGACCAAGAGGATATATGTGTCAGAGGTAGAGGGAACGAGGAGAAGTGGGAGACCAAATAGGAGGTGGAAAGATGGAGTGAAAAAGATTTTGAGTGATCGGGGCCTGAACATGCAGGAGGGTGAAAGGAGGTCAAGGAATAGAGTGAATTGGATCGATGTGGTATACCAGGGTTGACTTGCTGTCAGTGGATTGAATCAGGGCATGTGAAGCGTCTGGGGTAAACCATGGAAAGCTGTGTAGGTATGTATATTTGCATGTGTGGACGTATGTATATACATGTGTATGGGGGTGGGTTGGGCCATTTCTTTCGTCTGTTTCCTTGCGCTACCTCGCAAACGCGGGAGACAGCGACAAAGCAAAAAAAAAAAAAAAAATATATATATATATATATATATATATATATATATATATATATATATACATATATATATATATATATATATATATATATATTATCCCTGGGGATAGGGGATGAAGAATACTTCCCACGTATTCCCTGCGTGTCGTAGAAGGCGACTAAAAGGGGAGGGAGCAGGAGGCTGGAAATCCTCCCCTCTCGTTTTTTTTTTCTTTTTTTTAATTTTCCAAAAGAAGGAACAGAGGGGGGCCAGGTGAGGATATTCCACAAAGGCCCAGTCCTCTGTTCTTAACGCTACCTCACTAATGCGGGAAATGGCAGATAGTTTAAAAGAAAAGAAAAAAAATATATATATGTTAATGTGCTGAGAGGTGCAACTGGAGGGATGTCTGATCATTATCTTGTGGAGGCAAAGGTGAAGATTTGTATGGGTTTTCAGAAAAGAAGAGTGAATGTTGGGGTGAAGAGGGTGGTGAGAGTAAGTGAGCTTGGGAAGGAGACTTGTGTGAGGAAGTACCAGGAGAGACTGAGTACAGAATGGAAAAAGGTGAGAACAATGGAAGTAAGGGGAGTGTGGGAGGAATGGGATGTATTTAGGGAATCAGTGATGGATTGCGCAAAAGATGCTTGTGGCATGAGAAGAGTGGGAGGTGGGTTGATTAGAAAGGGTAGTGAGTGGTGGGATGAAGAAGTAAGAGTATTAGTGAAAGAGAAGAGAGAGGCATTTGGACGATTTTTGCAGGGAAAAAATGCAATTGAGTGGGAGATGTATAAAAGAACGAGACAGGAGGTCAAGAGAAAGGTGCAAGAGGTGAAAAAAAGGGCAAATGAGAGTTGGGGTGAGAGAGTATCATTAAATTTTAGGGAGAATAAAAAGATGTTCTGGAAGGAGGTAAATAAAGTGCGTAAGACAAGGGAGCAAATGGGAACTTCAGTGAAGGGCGCAAATGGGGAGGTGATAACAAGTAGTGGTGATGTGAGAAGGAGATGGAGTGAGTATTTTGAAGGTTTGTTGAATGTGTTTGATGATAGAGTGGCAGATATAGGGTGTTTTGGTCGAGGTGGTGTGCAAAGTGCAAGGGTTAAGGAAAATGATTTGGTAAACAGAGAAGAGGTAGTAAAAGCTTTGTGGAAGATGAAAGCCAGCAAGGCAGCAGGTTTGGATGGTATTGCAGTGGAATTTATTAAAAAAGGGGGTGACTGTATTGTTGACTGGTTGGTAAGGTTATTTAATGTATGTATGACTCATGGTGAGGTGCCTGAGGATTGGTGGAATTCGTGCATAGTGCCATTGTACAAAGGCAAAGGGGATAAGAGTGAGTGCTCAAATTACAGAGGTATAAGTTTGTTGAGTATTCCTGGCAAATTATATAGGAGGGTATTGATTGAGAGGGTGAAGGCATGTACAGAGCATCAGATTGGGGAAGAGCAGTGTGGTTTCAGAAGTGGTAGAGGATGTGTGGATCAGGTGTTTGCTTTGAAGAATGTATGTGAGAAATACTTAGAAAAGCAAATGGATTTGTATGTAGCATTTATGGATTTGGAGAAGGCATATGATAGAGTTGATAGAGATGCTCTGTGGAAGGTATTAAGAATATATGGTGTGGGAGGCAAGTTGTTAGAAGCAGTGAAAAGTTTTTATCGAGGATGTAAGGCATGTGTACGTGTAGGAAGAGAGGAAAGTGATTGGTTCTCAGTGAATGTAGGTTTGCGGCAGGGGTGTGTGATGTCTCCATGGTTGTTTAATTTGTTTATGGATGGGGTTGTTAGGGAGGTGAAAGCAAGAGTTTTGGAAAGAGGGGCAAGTATGCAGTCTGTTGTGGATGAGAGAGCTTGGGAAGTGAGTCAGTTGTTGTTCGCTGATGATACAGCGCTGATGGCTGATTCATGTGAGAAACTGCAGAAGCTGGTGACTGAGTTTAGTAAAGTGTGTGAAAGAAGAAAGTTAAGAGTAAATGTGAATAAGAGCAAGGTTATTAGGTACAGTAGGGTTGAGGGTCAAGTCAATTGGGAGGTAAGTTTGAATGGAGAAAAACTGGAGGAAGTAAAGTGTTTTAGATATCTGGGAGTTGATCTGGCAGCAGATGGAACCATGGAAGCGGAAGTGGATCATAGGGTGGGGGAGGGGGGCGAAAATCCTGGGAGCGTTGAAGAATGTGTGGAAGTTGAGAACATTATCTCGGAAGGCAAAAATGGGTATGTTTGAAGGAATAGTGGTTCCAACAGTGTTGTATGGTTGCGAGATGTGGGCTATGGATAGAGTTGTGCGCAGGAGGATGGATATGGTGGAAATGAGATGTTTGAGGACAATGTGTGGTGTGAGGTGGTTTGATTGAGTAAGTAACGTAAGGGTAAGAGAGATGTGTGGAAATAAAAAGAGTGTGATTGAGAGAGCAGAAGAGGGTGTTTTGAAATTGTTTGGGCACATGGAGAGAATGAGTGAGGAAAGATTGACCAAGAGGATATATGTGTCAGAGGTAGAGGGAACGAGGAGAAGTGGGAGACCAAATAGGAGGTGGAAAGATGGAGTGAAAAAGATTTTGAGTGATCGGGGCCTGAACATGCAGGAGGGTGAAAGGAGGTCAAGGAATAGAGTGAATTGGATCGATGTGGTATACCAGGGTTGACTTGCTGTCAGTGGATTGAATCAGGGCATGTGAAGCGTCTGGGGTAAACCATGGAAAGCTGTGTAGGTATGTATATTTGCATGTGTGGACGTATGTATATACATGTGTATGGGGGTGGGTTGGGCCATTTCTTTCGTCTGTTTCCTTGCGCTACCTCGCAAACGCGGGAGACAGCGACAAAGCAAAAAAAAAAATATATATATATATATATATATATATATATATATATATATATATATATATATATATATATATATATATGTATCTATATCCCTGGGGACAGGGGATGAAGAATACTTCCCACGTATTCCCTGCGTGTCGTAGAAGGCGACTAAAAGGGGAGGGAGCAGGAGGCTGGAAATCCTCCCCTCTCGTTTTTTTTTTTCTTTTTTTTAATTTTCCAAAAGAAGGAACAGAGGGGGGCCAGGTGAGGATATTCCACAAAGGCCCAGTCCTCTGTTCTTAACGCTACCTCACTAATGCGGGAAATGGCAGATAGTTTAAAAGAAAAGAAAAAAAATATATATATGTTAATGTGCTGAGAGGTGCAACTGGAGGGATGTCTGATCATTATCTTGTGGAGGCAAAGGTGAAGATTTGTATGGGTTTTCAGAAAAGAAGAGTGAATGTTGGGGTGAAGAGGGTGGTGAGAGTAAGTGAGCTTGGGAAGGAGACTTGTGTGAGGAAGTACCAGGAGAGACTGAGTACAGAATGGAAAAAGGTGAGAACAATGGAAGTAAGGGGAGTGTGGGAGGAATGGGATGTATTTAGGGAATCAGTGATGGATTGCGCAAAAGATGCTTGTGGCATGAGAAGAGTGGGAGGTGGGTTGATTAGAAAGGGTAGTGAGTGGTGGGATGAAGAAGTAAGAGTATTAGTGAAAGAGAAGAGAGAGGCATTTGGACGATTTTTGCAGGGAAAAAATGCAATTGAGTGGGAGATGTATAAAAGAACGAGACAGGAGGTCAAGAGAAAGGTGCAAGAGGTGAAAAAAAGGGCAAATGAGAGTTGGGGTGAGAGAGTATCATTAAATTTTAGGGAGAATAAAAAGATGTTCTGGAAGGAGGTAAATAAAGTGCGTAAGACAAGGGAGCAAATGGGAACTTCAGTGAAGGGCGCAAATGGGGAGGTGATAACAAGTAGTGGTGATGTGAGAAGGAGATGGAGTGAGTATTTTGAAGGTTTGTTGAATGTGTTTGATGATAGAGTGGCAGATATAGGGTGTTTTGGTCGAGGTGGTGTGCAAAGTGCAAGGGTTAAGGAAAATGATTTGGTAAACAGAGAAGAGGTAGTAAAAGCTTTGTGGAAGATGAAAGCCAGCAAGGCAGCAGGTTTGGATGGTATTGCAGTGGAATTTATTAAAAAAGGGGGTGACTGTATTGTTGACTGGTTGGTAAGGTTATTTAATGTATGTATGACTCATGGTGAGGTGCCTGAGGATTGGTGGAATTCGTGCATAGTGCCATTGTACAAAGGCAAAGGGGATAAGAGTGAGTGCTCAAATTACAGAGGTATAAGTTTGTTGAGTATTCCTGGCAAATTATATGGGAGGGTATTGATTGAGAGGGTGAAGGCATGTACAGAGCATCAGATTGGGGAAGAGCAGTGTGGTTTCAGAAGTGGTAGAGGATGTGTGGATCAGGTGTTTGCTTTGAAGAATGTATGTGAGAAATACTTAGAAAAGCAAATGGATTTGTATGTAGCATTTATGGATTTGGAGAAGGCATATGATAGAGTTGATAGAGATGCTCTGTGGAAGGTATTAAGAATATATGGTGTGGGAGGCAAGTTGTTAGAAGCAGTGAAAAGTTTTTATCGAGGATGTAAGGCATGTGTACGTGTAGGAAGAGAGGAAAGTGATTGGTTCTCAGTGAATGTAGGTTTGCGGCAGGGGTGTGTGATGTCTCCATGGTTGTTTAATTTGTTTATGGATGGGGTTGTTAGGGAGGTGAATGCAAGAGTTTTGGAAAAAGGGGCAAGTATGAAGTCTGTTGTGGATGAGAGAGCTTGGGAAGTGAGTCAGTTGTTGTTCGCTGATGATACAGCGCTGGTGGCTGATTCATGTGAGAAACTGCAGAAGCTGGTGACTGAGTTTGGTAAAGTGTGTGAAAGAAGAAAGTTAAGAGTAAATGTGAATAAGAGCAAGGTTATTAGGTACAGTAGTGTTTAGGGTCAAGTCAATTGGGAGGTGAGTTTGAATGGAGAAAAACTGGAGGAAGTGAAGTGTTTTAGATATCTGGGAGTGGATCTGGCAGCGGATGGAACCATGGAAGCGGAAGTGGATCATAGGGTGGGGGAGGGGGCAAAAATTCCGGGAGCCTTGAAGAATGTGTGGAAGTCGAGAACATTATCTCGGAAAGCAAAAATGGGTATGTTTGAAGGAATAGTGGTTCCAACAATGTTGTATGGTTGCGAGGCTGGGCTATGGATAGAGTTGTGCGCAGGAGGATGGATGTGCTGGAAATGAGATGTTTGAGGACAATGTGTGGTGTGAGGTGGTTTGATCGAGTGAGTAACGTAAGGGTAAGAGAGATGTGTGGAAATAAAAAGAGCGTGGTTGAGAGAGCAGAAGAGGGTGTTTTGAAGTGGTTTGGGCACATGGAGAGGATGAGTGAGGAAAGATTGACCAAGAGGATATATGTGTCGGAGGTGGAGGGAGCAAGGAGAAGAGGGAGACCAAATTGGAGGTGGAAAGATGGAGTGAAAAAGATTTTGTGTGATCGGGGCCTGAACATGCAGGAGGGTGAAAGGAGGGCAAGGAATAGAGTGAATTGGAGCGATGTGGTATACCGGGGTTGACGTGCTGTCAGTGGATTGAATCAGGGCATGTGAAGCGTCTGGGGTAAACCATGGAAAGCTGTGTAGGTATGTATATTTGCGTGTGTGGACGTATGTATATACATGTATATGGGGGGGGTTGGGCCATTTCTTTCGTCTGCTTCCTTGCGCCACCTCGCAAATGCGGGAGACAGCGACAAAGTATAGAAAAAAAAAAGAAAAAAAAAATATATATATATATATATATATATATATATATATATATATATATATATATATATATATTGTCTGTGGGGATAGGGGAGAAAGAATACGTCCCACGTATTCCCTGCGTGTCGTAGAAGGCGACTAAAAGGGAAGGGAGCGAGGGGCTGGATATCCTCCCCTCTCATTTGTTTCTTAATTTTCCAAAAGAAGAAACAGATAAAGGGGCCAGGTGAGAATATTCCCTCAAAGGCCCAGTCCTCTGTTCTTAACGCTACCTCGCTAATGCGGGAAATGGTGAATAGTAGTATGAAAAAATATATATATATATAAATTGGGTTGAAGATCGTGGTGAGAGTAAGTGAGCTTGGGATGGAGACTTGTGTGAGGAAGTACCAGGAGAGACTGAGTACAGAATGGGAAAAGCTGAGAACAAAGGAGGTAAGGGGAGTGGGGGAGGAATGGGATGTATTCAGGGAAGCAGTGATAGCTTGCACAAAAGATGCTTTTGGCATGAGAAGCATGGGAGGTGGGCAGATTAGAAAGAGTAGTGAGTAGTGGGATGAAGGAGTAAGATTTTTAGTGAAAGAGAAGAGAGAGGCATTTGGACAATTTTTGCAGGGAAATAATGCAAATGAGTGGGAGATGTATAAAAGAAAGAGGCAGGAGGTCAAGAGAAAGGTGCAAGAGGTGAAAAAGAGGGCAAATGAGAGTTGAGGTGAGAGAGTGCCATTAAATTTTAGGGAGAATAAAAAGATGTTCTGGAAGGAGGTAAATAAAGTGTGTAAGACAAGGGAACAAATGGGAACTTCAGTGAAGGGGACTAATGGGGAGGTGATAACAAGTAGTTGTGATGTGAGGAGATAGAGTGAGTATTTTGAAGGTTTGTTGAATGTGTTTGATGATAGAGTGGCAGATATAGGGTGTTTTGGTCGAGGTGGTATGCAAAGTGAGAGGGTTAGAAAAAATGATTTGGTAAACAGAGAAGAGGTAGTAAAAGCTTTGCGGAAGATGAAAGCCGGCAAGGCAGCGGGTTTGGATGGTATTGCAGTGGAATTTATTAAAAGAAGGGGGTGACTGTATTGTTGACTGGTTGGAAGGTTATTTAATGTATGTACGACTCATGGTGAGGTGCTTGAGGATTGGCGGAATTCGTGCATAGTGCCATTGTACAAAGGCAAAGGTGATAAAAGTGAGTGCTCAAATTACAGAGGTATAAATTTCTTGTGTATTCCTGGTAAATTATATGGGAGGGTATTGATTGAGAGGGTGAAGGCATGTACACAGCATCAGATTGAGGAAGAGCTATGTGGTTTCAGAAGTGGTAGAGGATGTGTGGATCAGGTGTTTGCTTTGAAGAATGTTTTTGAGAAATACTTAGAAAAGCAAATGGATTTGTATGTAGCATTTATGGATCTGGAGAAGGCATGTGATAGAGTTGTTAGAGATGCTCTGTGAAAGGTATGAAGAATGTATGGTGTGGGAGGCAAGTTGTTAGAAGCAGTGAAAAGTCTTTATCGAGGATGTAAGGCATGTGTACGTGTAGGAAGAGACAAAATGATTGGTTCTCAGTGAATGTAGGTTTGCGGCAGGGGTGTGTGATGTCTCCATGGTTGTTTGATTTGTTTATGGGTGGGGTTGTTAGGGAGGTGAATGCAAGAGTTTTGGAAAGAGGGACAAGTATGCAGTCTGTTGGGGATGAGAGAGCTTGGGAAGTGAGTCAGTTGTTGTTCGCTGATGATACAGCGCTGGTGGCTGATTTGTGTCAGAAACTGCAGAAGCTGGTGACTGAGTTTGGTGAAATGTGTGAAAGAAGAAAACTGAGAGTAAATGTGAATAAGAGCAAGGTTATTAGGTACAGTAGGGTTGAGGGTCAAGTCAATTGGGAGGTAAGTTTGAATGGAGAAAAACTGGAGGAAGTAAAGTGTTTTAGATATCTGGGAGTTGATCTGGCAGCAGATGGAACCATGGAAGCGGAAGTGGATCATAGGGTGGGGGAGGGGGCGAAAATCCTGGGAGCCTTGAAGAATGTGTGGAAGTTGAGAACATTATCTCGGAAGGCAAAAATGGGTATGTTTGAAGGAATAGTGGTTCCAACAATGTTATATGGTTGCGAGGCGTGGGCTATGGATAGAGTTGTGCGCAGGAGGATGGATATGGTGGAAATGAGATGTTTGAGGACAATGTGTGGTGTGAGGTGGTTTGATCGAGTAAGTAACGTAAGGGTAAGAGAGATGTGTGGAAATAAAAAGAGTGTGATTGAGAGAGCAGAAGAGGGTGTTTTGAAATGGTTTAGGCACATGGAGAGAATGAGTGAGGAAAGATTGACCAAGAGGATATATGTGTCATAGGGTGTTTTGGTCAAGGTGGTGTGCAAAGTGAGAGGGTTAGGGAAAATGATTTGGTAAACAGAGAAGAGGTAGTAAAAGCTTTGCAGAAGATGAAAGCCGGCAAGGCAGCAGGTTTGGATGGTATTGCAGTGGAATTTATTTAAAAAAGGGGGTGACTGTATTATTGACTGGTTGGTAAGGTTATTTGATGTATGTATGACTCATGGTGAGGTGCCTGAGGATTGGCGGAATGCGTGCATAGTGCCATTGTACAAAGGCAAAGGGGATAAGAGTGAGTGCTCAAATTACAGAGGTATAAGTTTGTTGTGTATTCCTGGTAAATTATATAGGAGGGTATTGATTGAGAGGGTGAAGGCATGTATAGAGTATCAGATTGGGGAAGAGCAGTGTGGTTTCAGAAGTGGTAGAGGATGTGTGGATCAGGTGTTTGCTTTGAAGAATGTATGTGAAAAATACTTAGAAAAGCAAATGGATTTGTAAGTAGCATTTATGGATTTGGAGAAGGCATATGATAGAGTTGATAGAGATGCTCTGTGGAAGGTACTAAGTATATATGGTGTGGGAGGCAAGTTGTTAGAAGCAGTGAAAAGTTTTTATCGAGGATGTAAGGCATGTGTACGTGTAGGAAGAGAGGAAAGTGATTGGTTCTCAGTGAATGTAGGTTTGCGGCAGGGGTGTGTGATGTCTCCATGGTTGTTTAATTTGTTTATGGATGGGGTTGTTAGGGAGGTGAAAGCAAGAGTTTTGGAAAGAGGGGCAAGTATGCAGTCTGTTGTGGATGAGAGAGCTTGGGAAGTGAGTCAGTTGTTGTTCGCTGATGATACAGCGCTGATGGTTGATTCATGTGAGAAACTGCAGAAGCTGGTGACTGAGTTTAGTAAAGTGTGTGAAAGAAGAAAGTTAAGAGTAAATGTGAATAAGAGCAAGGTTATTAGGTACAGTAGGGTTGAGGGTCAAGTCAATTGGGAGGTAAGTTTGAATGGAGAAAAACTGGAGGAAGTAAAGTGTTTTAGATATCTGGGAGTTGATCTGGCAGCAGATGGAACCATGGAAGCGGAAGTGGATCATAGGGTGGGGGAGGGGGCGAAAATCCTGGGAGCGTTGAAGAATGTGTGGAAGTTGAGAACATTATCTCGGAAGGCAAAAATGGGTATGTTTGAAGGAATAGTGGTTCCAACAGTGTTGTATGGTTGCGAGATGTGGGCTATGGATAGAGTTGTGCGCAGGAGGATGGATATGGTGGAAATGAGATGTTTGAGGACAATGTGTGGTGTGAGGTGGTTTGATTGAGTAAGTAACGTAAGGGTAAGAGAGATGTGTGGAAATAAAAAGAGTGTGATTGAGAGAGCAGAAGAGGGTGTTTTGAAATTGTTTGGGCACATGGAGAGAATGAGTGAGGAAAGATTGACCAAGAGGATATATGTGTCAGAGGTAGAGGGAACGAGGAGAAGTGGGAGACCAAATAGGAGGTGGAAAGATGGAGTGAAAAAGATTTTGAGTGATCGGGGCCTGAACATGCAGGAGGGTGAAAGGAGGTCAAGGAATAGAGTGAATTGGATCGATGTGGTATACCAGGGTTGACTTGCTGTCAGTGGATTGAATCAGGGCATGTGAAGCGTCTGGGGTAAACCATGGAAAGCTGTGTAGGTATGTATATTTGCATGTGTGGACGTATGTATATACATGTGTATGGGGGTGGGTTGGGCCATTTCTTTCGTCTGTTTCCTTGCGCTACCTCGCAAACGCGGGAGACAGCGACAAAGCAAAAAAAAAAAAAAAATATATATATATATATATATATATATATATATATATATATATATATATATATATATATATATATATATATATTATCCCTGGGGATAGGGGATGAAGAATACTTCCCACGTATTCCCTGCGTGTCGTAGAAGGCGACTAAAAGGGGAGGGAGCAGGAGGCTGGAAATCCTCCCCTCTCGTTTTTTTTTTCTTTTTTTTAATTTTCCAAAAGAAGGAACAGAGGGGGGCCAGGTGAGGATATTCCACAAAGGCCCAGTCCTCTGTTCTTAACGCTACCTCACTAATGCGGGAAATGGCAGATAGTTTAAAAGAAAAGAAAAAAAATATATATATGCTAATGTGCTGAGAGGTGCAACTGGAGGGATGTCTGATCATTATCTTGTGGAGGCAAAGGTGAAGATTTGTATGGGTTTTCAGAAAAGAAGAGTGAATGTTGGGGTGAAGAGGGTGGTGAGAGTAAGTGAGCTTGGGAAGGAGACTTGTGTGAGGAAGTACCAGGAGAGACTGAGTACAGAATGGAAAAAGGTGAGAACAATGGAAGTAAGGGGAGTGTGGGAGGAATGGGATGTATTTAGGGAATCAGTGATGGATTGCGCAAAAGATGCTTGTGGCATGAGAAGAGTGGGAGGTGGGTTGATTAGAAAGGGTAGTGAGTGGTGGGATGAAGAAGTAAGAGTATTAGTGAAAGAGAAGAGAGAGGCATTTGGACGATTTTTGCAGGGAAAAAATGCAATTGAGTGGGAGATGTATAAAAGAACGAGACAGGAGGTCAAGAGAAAGGTGCAAGAGGTGAAAAAAAGGGCAAATGAGAGTTGGGGTGAGAGAGTATCATTAAATTTTAGGGAGAATAAAAAGATGTTCTGGAAGGAGGTAAATAAAGTGCGTAAGACAAGGGAGCAAATGGGAACTTCAGTGAAGGGCGCAAATGGGGAGGTGATAACAAGTAGTGGTGATGTGAGAAGGAGATGGAGTGAGTATTTTGAAGGTTTGTTGAATGTGTTTGATGATAGAGTGGCAGATATAGGGTGTTTTGGTCGAGGTGGTGTGCAAAGTGCAAGGGTTAAGGAAAATGATTTGGTAAACAGAGAAGAGGTAGTAAAAGCTTTGTGGAAGATGAAAGCCAGCAAGGCAGCAGGTTTGGATGGTATTGCAGTGGAATTTATTAAAAAAGGGGGTGACTGTATTGTTGACTGGTTGGTAAGGTTATTTAATGTATGTATGACTCATGGTGAGGTGCCTGAGGATTGGTGGAATTCGTGCATAGTGCCATTGTACAAAGGCAAAGGGGATAAGAGTGAGTGCTCAAATTACAGAGGTATAAGTTTGTTGAGTATTCCTGGCAAATTATATGGGAGGGTATTGATTGAGAGGGTGAAGGCATGTACAGAGCATCAGATTGGGGAAGAGCAGTGTGGTTTCAGAAGTGGTAGAGGATGTGTGGATCAGGTGTTTGCTTTGAAGAATGTATGTGAGAAATACTTAGAAAAGCAAATGGATTTGTATGTAGCATTTATGGATTTGGAGAAGGCATATGATAGAGTTGATAGAGATGCTCTGTGGAAGGTATTAAGAATATATGGTGTGGGAGGCAAGTTGTTAGAAGCAGTGAAAAGTTTTTATCGAGGATGTAAGGCATGTGTACGTGTAGGAAGAGAGGAAAGTGATTGGTTCTCAGTGAATGTAGGTTTGCGGCAGGGGTGTGTGATGTCTCCATGGTTGTTTAATTTGTTTATGGATGGGGTTGTTAGGGAGGTGAAAGCAAGAGTTTTGGAAAGAGGGGCAAGTATGCAGTCTGTTGTGGATGAGAGAGCTTGGGAAGTGAGTCAGTTGTTGTTCGCTGATGATACAGCGCTGATGGCTGATTCATGTGAGAAACTGCAGAAGCTGGTGACTGAGTTTAGTAAAGTGTGTGAAAGAAGAAAGTTAAGAGTAAATGTGAATAAGAGCAAGGTTATTAGGTACAGTAGGGTTGAGGGTCAAGTCAATTGGGAGGTAAGTTTGAATGGAGAAAAACTGGAGGAAGTAAAGTGTTTTAGATATCTGGGAGTTGATCTGGCAGCAGATGGAACCATGGAAGCGGAAGTGGATCATAGGGTGGGGGAGGGGGCGAAAATCCTGGGAGCGTTGAAGAATGTGTGGAAGTTGAGAACATTATCTCGGAAGGCAAAAATGGGTATGTTTGAAGGAATAGTGGTTCCAACAGTGTTGTATGGTTGCGAGATGTGGGCTATGGATAGAGTTGTGCGCAGGAGGATGGATATGGTGGAAATGAGATGTTTGAGGACAATGTGTGGTGTGAGGTGGTTTGATTGAGTAAGTAACGTAAGGGTAAGAGAGATGTGTGGAAATAAAAAGAGTGTGATTGAGAGAGCAGAAGAGGGTGTTTTGAAATTGTTTGGGCACATGGAGAGAATGAGTGAGGAAAGATTGACCAAGAGGATATATGTGTCAGAGGTAGAGGGAACGAGGAGAAGTGGGAGACCAAATAGGAGGTGGAAAGATGGAGTGAAAAAGATTTTGAGTGATCGGGGCCTGAACATGCAGGAGGGTGAAAGGAGGTCAAGGAATAGAGTGAATTGGATCGATGTGGTATACCAGGGTTGACTTGCTGTCAGTGGATTGAATCAGGGCATGTGAAGCGTCTGGGGTAAACCATGGAAAGCTGTGTAGGTATGTATATTTGCATGTGTGGACGTATGTATATACATGTGTATGGGGGTGGGTTGGGCCATTTCTTTCGTCTGTTTCCTTGCGCTACCTCGCAAACGCGGGAGACAGCGACAAAGCAAAAAAAAAAAATATATATATATATATATATATATATATATATATATATATATATATATATATATATATATATATATATATATATATTATCCCTGGGGATAGGGGATGAAGAATACTTCCCACGTATTCCCTGCGTGTCGTAGAAGGCGACTAAAAGGGGAGGGAGCAGGAGGCTGGAAATCCTCCCCTCTCGTTTTTTTTTTTCTTTTTTTTAATTTTCCAAAAGAAGGAACAGAGGGGGGCCAGGTGAGGATATTCCACAAAGGCCCAGTCCTCTGTTCTTAACGCTACCTCACTAATGCGGGAAATGGCAGATAGTTTAAAAGAAAAGAAAAAAAATATATATATGTTAATGTGCTGAGAGGTGCAACTGGAGGGATGTCTGATCATTATCTTGTGGAGGCAAAGGTGAAGATTTGTATGGGTTTTCAGAAAAGAAGAGTGAATGTTGGGGTGAAGAGGGTGGTGAGAGTAAGTGAGCTTGGGAAGGAGACTTGTGTGAGGAAGTACCAGGAGAGACTGAGTACAGAATGGAAAAAGGTGAGAACAATGGAAGTAAGGGGAGTGTGGGAGGAATGGGATGTATTTAGGGAATCAGTGATGGATTGCGCAAAAGATGCTTGTGGCATGAGAAGAGTGGGAGGTGGGTTGATTAGAAAGGGTAGTGAGTGGTGGGATGAAGAAGTAAGAGTATTAGTGAAAGAGAAGAGAGAGGCATTTGGACGATTTTTGCAGGGAAAAAATGCAATTGAGTGGGAGATGTATAAAAGAACGAGACAGGAGGTCAAGAGAAAGGTGCAAGAGGTGAAAAAAAGGGCAAATGAGAGTTGGGGTGAGAGAGTATCATTAAATTTTAGGGAGAATAAAAAGATGTTCTGGAAGGAGGTAAATAAAGTGCGTAAGACAAGGGAGCAAATGGGAACTTCAGTGAAGGGCGCAAATGGGGAGGTGATAACAAGTAGTGGTGATGTGAGAAGGAGATGGAGTGAGTATTTTGAAGGTTTGTTGAATGTGTTTGATGATAGAGTGGCAGATATAGGGTGTTTTGGTCGAGGTGGTGTGCAAAGTGCAAGGGTTAAGGAAAATGATTTGGTAAACAGAGAAGAGGTAGTAAAAGCTTTGTGGAAGATGAAAGCCAGCAAGGCAGCAGGTTTGGATGGTATTGCAGTGGAATTTATTAAAAAAGGGGGTGACTGTATTGTTGACTGGTTGGTAAGGTTATTTAATGTATGTATGACTCATGGTGAGGTGCCTGAGGATTGGTGGAATTCGTGCATAGTGCCATTGTACAAAGGCAAAGGGGATAAGAGTGAGTGCTCAAATTACAGAGGTATAAGTTTGTTGAGTATTCCTGGCAAATTATATGGGAGGGTATTGATTGAGAGGGTGAAGGCATGTACAGAGCATCAGATTGGGGAAGAGCAGTGTGGTTTCAGAAGTGGTAGAGGATGTGTGGATCAGGTGTTTGCTTTGAAGAATGTATGTGAGAAATACTTAGAAAAGCAAATGGATTTGTATGTAGCATTTATGGATTTGGAGAAGGCATATGATAGAGTTGATAGAGATGCTCTGTGGAAGGTATTAAGAATATATGGTGTGGGAGGCAAGTTGTTAGAAGCAGTGAAAAGTTTTTATCGAGGATGTAAGGCATGTGTACGTGTAGGAAGAGAGGAAAGTGATTGGTTCTCAGTGAATGTAGGTTTGCGGCAGGGGTGTGTGATGTCTCCATGGTTGTTTAATTTGTTTATGGATGGGGTTGTTAGGGAGGTGAATGCAAGAGTTTTGGAAAAAGGGGCAAGTATGAAGTCTGTTGTGGATGAGAGAGCTTGGGAAGTGAGTCAGTTGTTGTTCGCTGATGATACAGCGCTGGTGGCTGATTCATGTGAGAAACTGCAGAAGCTGGTGACTGAGTTTGGTAAAGTGTGTGAAAGAAGAAAGTTAAGAGTAAATGTGAATAAGAGCAAGGTTATTAGGTACAGTAGTGTTTAGGGTCAAGTCAATTGGGAGGTGAGTTTGAATGGAGAAAAACTGGAGGAAGTGAAGTGTTTTAGATATCTGGGAGTGGATCTGGCAGCGGATGGAACCATGGAAGCGGAAGTGGATCATAGGGTGGGGGAGGGGGCAAAAATTCCGGGAGCCTTGAAGAATGTGTGGAAGTCGAGAACATTATCTCGGAAAGCAAAAATGGGTATGTTTGAAGGAATAGTGGTTCCAACAATGTTGTATGGTTGCGAGGCGTGGGCTATGGATAGAGTTGTGCGCAGGAGGATGGATGTGCTGGAAATGAGATGTTTGAGGACAATGTGTGGTGTGAGGTGGTTTGATCGAGTGAGTAACGTAAGGGTAAGAGAGATGTGTGGAAATAAAAAGAGCGTGGTTGAGAGAGCAGAAGAGGGTGTTTTGAAGTGGTTTGGGCACATGGAGAGGATGAGTGAGGAAAGATTGACCAAGAGGATATATGTGTCGGAGGTGGAGGGAGCAAGGAGAAGAGGGAGACCAAATTGGAGGTGGAAAGATGGAGTGAAAAAGATTTTGTGTGATCGGGGCCTGAACATGCAGGAGGGTGAAAGGAGGTCAAGGAATAGAGTGAATTGGAGCGATGTGGTATACCGGGGTTGACGTGCTGTCAGTGGATTGAATCAGGGCATGTGAAGCGTCTGGGGTAAACCATGGAAAGCTGTGTAGGTATGTATATTTGCGTGTGTGGACGTATGTATATACATGCATATGGGGGGGGGTTGGGCCATTTCTTTCGTCTGTTTCCTTGCGCCACCTCGCAAATGCGGGAGACAGCGACAAAGTATAGAAAAAAAAAGAAAAAAAAAAAATATATATATATATATATATATATATATATATATATATATATATATATATATATATATATATATTGTCTGCGGGGATAGGGGAGAAAGAATACGTCCCACGTATTCCCTGCGTGTCGTAGAAGGCGACTAAAAGGGAAGGGAGCGAGGGGCTGGATATCCTCCCCTCTCATTTGTTTCTTAATTTTCCAAAAGAAGAAACAGATAAAGGGGCCAGGTGAGAATATTCCCTCAAAGGCCCAGTCCTCTGTTCTTAACGCTACCTCGCTAATGCGGGAAATGGTGAATAGTAGTATGAAAAAATATATATATATATAAATTGGGTTGAAGATAGTGGTGAGAGTAAGTGAGCTTGGGATGGAGACTTGTGTGAGGAAGTACCAGGAGAGACTGAGTACAGAATGGGAAAAGCTGAGAACAAAGGAGGTAAGGGGAGTGGGGGAGGAATGGGATGTATTCAGGGAAGCAGTGATAGCTTGCACAAAAGATGCTTTTGGCATGAGAAGCATGGGAGGTGGGCAGATTAGAAAGAGTAGTGAGTAGTGGGATGAAGGAGTAAGATTTTTAGTGAAAGAGAAGAGAGAGGCATTTGGACAATTTTTGCAGGGAAATAATGCAAATGAGTGGGAGATGTATAAAAGAAAGAGGCAGGAGGTCAAGAGAAAGGTGCAAGAGGTGAAAAAGAGGGCAAATGAGAGTTGAGGTGAGAGAGTGCCATTAAATTTTAGGGAGAATAAAAAGATGTTCTGGAAGGAGGTAAATAAAGTGTGTAAGACAAGGGAACAAATGGGAACTTCAGTGAAGGGGACTAATGGGGAGGTGATAACAAGTAGTTGTGATGTGAGGAGATAGAGTGAGTATTTTGAAGGTTTGTTGAATGTGTTTGATGATAGAGTGGCAGATATAGGGTGTTTTGGTCGAGGTGGTATGCAAAGTGAGAGGGTTAGAAAAAATGATTTGGTAAACAGAGAAGAGGTAGTAAAAGCTTTGCGGAAGATGAAAGCCGGCAAGGCAGCGGGTTTGGATGGTATTGCAGTGGAATTTATTAAAAGAAGGGGGTGACTGTATTGTTGACTGGTTGGAAGGTTATTTAATGTATGTACGACTCATGGTGAGGTGCTTGAGGATTGGCGGAATTCGTGCATAGTGCCATTGTACAAAGGCAAAGGTGATAAAAGTGAGTGCTCAAATTACAGAGGTATAAATTTCTTGTGTATTCCTGGTAAATTATATGGGAGGGTATTGATTGAGAGGGTGAAGGCATGTACACAGCATCAGATTGAGGAAGAGCTATGTGGTTTCAGAAGTGGTAGAGGATGTGTGGATCAGGTGTTTGCTTTGAAGAATGTTTTTGAGAAATACTTAGAAAAGCAAATGGATTTGTATGTAGCATTTATGGATCTGGAGAAGGCATGTGATAGAGTTGTTAGAGATGCTCTGTGAAAGGTATGAAGAATGTATGGTGTGGGAGGCAAGTTGTTAGAAGCAGTGAAAAGTCTTTATCGAGGATGTAAGGCATGTGTACGTGTAGGAAGAGACAAAATGATTGGTTCTCAGTGAATGTAGGTTTGCGGCAGGGGTGTGTGATGTCTCCATGGTTGTTTGATTTGTTTATGGGTGGGGTTGTTAGGGAGGTGAATGCAAGAGTTTTGGAAAGAGGGACAAGTATGCAGTCTGTTGGGGATGAGAGAGCTTGGGAAGTGAGTCAGTTGTTGTTCGCTGATGATACAGCGCTGGTGGCTGATTTGTGTCAGAAACTGCAGAAGCTGGTGACTGAGTTTGGTGAAATGTGTGAAAGAAGAAAACTGAGAGTAAATGTGAATAAGAGCAAGGTTATTAGGTACAGTAGGGTTGAGGGGCGAGTCAACTGGGAGGTAAGTTTGAATGGAGAAAAACTGGAGGAAATGAAGTGTTTTAGATATCTGGGAGTGGATTTGACAGTGGATGGAATCATGGAAGCAGAAGTGAATCATAGGGTGGGTGAGGGGGCGAAAATCCTGGGAGCCTTGAAGAATGTTTGGAAGTCGAGAACATTATCTCGGAAAGCAAAAATGGGTATGTTTGAAGGAATAGTGGTTCCAACAATGTTGTATGGTTGCGAGGCGTGGGCTATGGATAGAGTTGTGCGCAGGAGGGTGGATGTGCTGGAAATGACATGTTTGAGGACAATATGTGGTGTGAGGTGGTTTGATCGAGTAAGTAATGTAAGGGTAAGGTAGATGTGTGGAAATAAAAAGAGCGTGGTTGAGAGAGCAGAAGAGGGTGAGGGTGTTTTGAAATGGTTTGGGTACATGGAGAGAATGAGTGAGGAAAGATTGACCAAGAGGATATATGTGACGGCGGTGGAGGGAGCGAGGAGAAGTGGGAGACCAAATTGGAGGTGGAAAGATGGAGTGAAAAAGATATGGTTGTTTAATTTGTTTATGGATGGGGTTGTTAGGGAGGTGAATGCAATAGTTTTGGAAAGAGGGGTAAGTATAAAGTCTGTTGGGGATGAGAGAGCTTGTGAAGTGAGTCAGTTGTTGTTCGCTGATGATACAGCGCTGGTGGCTGATTCATGTGAGAAACTGCAGAAGCTGGTGACTGAGTTTGGTAAAGTGTGTGAAAGAAGAAAGTTAAGTTTAAATGTGTATAAGAGCAAGGTTATTAGGTACAGTAGGGTTGAGGGTCAAGTCAATTGGGAGGTAAGTTTGAATGGAAAAAAACTGAAGGAAGTAAAGTGTTTTAGATATCTGGGAGTGAATCTGGCAGCGGATGGAACCATGGAAGCGGAAGTGGATCATAGGGTGGGGGAGAGGGAGAAAATTGTGGGAGCCTTGAAGAATGTGTGGAAGTCGAGAACATTATCTCGGAAGGCAAAAATGGGTATGTTTGAAGGCATAGTGGTTCCAACAATGTTGTATGGTTGCGAGGCGTGGGCTATGGATAGAGTTGTGCGCAGGAGGATGGATGTGCTGGAAATGAGATGTTTGAGGACAATGTGTGGTGTGACGTGGTTTGATCGAGTAAGTAACGTAAGGGTAAGAGAGATGTGTGGAAATAAAAAGAGCGTGGTTGAGAGAGCAGAAGAGGGTGTTTTGAAATGGTTTGGGCACATGGAGAGAATGAGTGAGGAAAGGTTGACCAAGAGGATATATGTGTCGGAGGTGGAGGGAACGAGGAGAAGTGGGAGACCAAATTGGAGGTGGAGAGATGGAGTGAAAAAGATTTTGTGTGATCGGGGCCTGAACATGCAGGAGGGTGAAAGGAGGGCAAGGAATAGAGTGAATTGGAGCGATGTGGTATACCGGGGTTGACGTGCTGTCAGTGGATTGAATCAGGGCATGTGAAGTGTCTGGGGTAAACCGTGGAAAGCTGTGTAGGTATGTATATTTTGCGTGTGTGGACGTATGTATATACATGTGTATGGGGGTGGGTTGGGCCATTTCTTCGTCTGTTTCCTTGCGCTACCTCGCAAACGCGGGAGACAGCGACAAAGCAAAAAAAAAAATTATATATATATATAGCGCTGGTGGCTGATTCATGTGAGAAACTGCAGAAGCTGGTGACTGAGTTTGGTAAAGTGTGTGAAAGAAGAAAGTTAAGAGTGAATGTGAATAAGAGCAAGGTTATTAGGTACAGTAGGGTTGAGGGTCAAGTCAATTGTGAGGTAAGTGTGAATTGAGAAAAACTGGAGGAAGTGAAGTGTTTTAGATATCTGGGAGTGGATCTGGCAGCGGATGGAACCATTTAAGTGGAAGTGGATCATAGGGTCAGGGAGGGGGCGAAAATCCTGGGAGCCTTGAAGAATGTGTGGAAGTCAAGAACATTATCTCGGAAAGCAAAAATGGGTATGTTTGAAGGAATAGTGGTTCCAACAATGTTGTATGGTTGCGAGGCGTGGACTATGGATAGAGTTGTGCGCAGGAGGATGGATGTGCTGGAAATGAGATGTTTGAGGACAATGTGTGGTGTGAGGTGGTTTGATCGAGTAAGTAATGTAAGGGTAAGAGAGATGTGTGGAAATAAAAAGAGCTTGGTTGAGAGAGCAGAAGAGGGTGCTTTGAAATGGTTTGGGCACATGGAGAGAATGAGTGAGGAAAGATTGACCAAGAGGATATATGTGTCAGAGGTGGAGGGAACAAGGAGAAGTGGGAGACCAAATTGGAGGTGGAAAGATGGAGTGAAAAAGATTTTGTGTGATTGGGGCCTGAACATGCAGGAGGGTGAAAGGAGGGCAAGGAATAGAATGAATTGGATCGATGTGGTATACCGGGGTTGACGTGCTGTCAGTGGATTGAATCAGGGCATGTGAAGCGTCTGGGGTAAACCATGGAAAGCTGTGTAGGTATGTATATTTGCATGTTTGGACGTATGTATATACATGTGTATGGGGGTGGGTTGGGCCATTTCTTTCGTCTGTTTCCTTGCGCTACCTCGCAAACGCGGGAGACAGCGACAAAGCAAAAAAAAAAAATATATATATATATATATATATATATATATATATATATATATATATATATATATATATATATTTATTTATTTATTTATTTTTTTATTTATTTATTCATTTATTTGGTATTATACTTTGATGATTTGATGATGTCTCCTGCATTAGTGAATAAATGCAAGGAAAGAGACGAAAGATTGTCCCAACCCAACTACATACACATGTATATACATAGATGCCCACACACGGACATATACTTATATATATATATATATATATATATATATATATATATACATATATATATATATATATATTCATACTTGCTTGCCTTCATCCAGTCCTATACATTTCAACATATACATACTCATACATACACAGACATATACATATATACACGTACATTTTCATACATGCTGCCCTTATCCATTCCTGCCGCCACCCAGCCACACATGAAATGACACTTCCCTCCCCCTGCGTGCACGCGAGGTAGCACCAGGAAAAGACAGCAAAGGCCATATTTTTTCACACTCAGTCTTTAGCTGTCATGTTTAATGCACCAAAACCACACCTCCCTTTCCACATCCAGGCCCCACAAAACTTTCCATGATTTATGCCAGACGCTTCACATACCCTGGTTCAATCAATTGACAGAATGTCAACCCCGGTATACACCACATCGTTCCAATTCACTCTGTTCCTTGCACGCCTTTCACCCTCCTGTATGGTCAGGCCCTGATCGCTCAGAATCTTTTTCACTCCATCTTTCCACCTCCAATCTTGTCTCCCACTTCTTCTTCCCTCCACCTCTGATACATATGTCCTCTTTGCCAATCTTTCCTCACTCATTCTCTCCATGTGACCAAACCATTTTAATACACCCTCCTCTGCTCTCTCAACCACACACTTTTTATTACCACACATCTCTCTTACCCTTTCATTACTTCAGGCCCCGATCGCTCAAAATCTTTTTCACTCCATCCTTCCACCTCCAATTTTGTCTCCCACTTCTTCTTCCCTCCACCTCTGATACATATGTCCCCTTTGTCAATCTTTCCTCACTCATTCTCTCCATGTGACCAAACCATTTTAATACACCCTCCTCTGCTCTCTCAACCACACACTTTTTATTACCACACATCTCTCTTACCCTTTCATTACTTACTCGATCAAACCACCTCACACCACATATTGTCCTCAAACATCTCATTTCCAACACATCCACCCTCCTCCGCACAACTCTATCTATCGTCCATGCCTCACGCCCATATAACATTGTGGAACCACTATTCCTTCAAACATACCCAATTTTGTTCTTTAAGATAACATTCTCTCTTTCCACACATTGTTCATCTTTCCTAGAACCTTCGCCCCCTCCCCCACCCTGTAACTCACTTCCGCTTCCATGGTGCCATCTGCTGCTAAGTCCATTCCCAGATATGTAAAACACTTCTTTTTTTCCAGTTTTTCTTCATTCAAACTTACATCCCGATTAATTTATCCCTCAACCCTACTGAACCTAATAACCTTGCTCTTATTCACATTTAATCTCTCCTTTCACACACATTTCTTAACTCGGTCATCAGATATCTAAAACGTTTCACTTCCTCCAGATTTTCTCCATTCAAATTTATCTCCTAATTTACTTGTCCCTCAACCCTTACTGAACCTAATAACCTTGCTCTTATTCACATTTACTCTCAGCTTTCTTCTTTCACACACTTTACCAAACTCAGTCACCAGCTTCTGCAGTTTCTCATCCAAATCAGCCACCAGCACTGTATCATTAGCAAACAACAAGTGACTCACTTCCCAAGCCCTTTCATCCACAGCAGACTGCATACTTGACCCTCTCTCCAAAACTTTTGCATTCACCTCCCTAACAACCCCATCCATAAACAAATTAAACAACCATAGATACATCACGCACCCCTGCCACAAATCGACATTACTGAGAACCAATCACTTTCCTTTCTTCCTTCTCGTACACATGCCTTACATTGTTGGTAAGGCATGTGTACGAGTAGGAAGAGAGGGAAGTGAGTAGTTCCCAGTGAATGTCTGTTTGCAGCAGGGGTGTGTGATGTCTCCATGGCTATCTAATTTGTTTATGGATGGGGTTGTTAAGGAGATGAATGCAAGAGTTTTGGAGAGAGGGCCAAGTATGCAGTCTTTTGTGGATGAGAGGGCTTGGTGGATGTGTTGGAAATGAGATGTTTGATTACAGTATGTGGTGTGAGGTGGTTTGATCGAGTAAGTAATGAAGGATAAGAGAGATGTGTGGTAATAAAAAGAGTGTGGTCGAGAGAGCAGAAGAGGGTGTATTGAAATGGTTTGGTCACATGGAGAGAATGAGTGAGGAAAGATTGACAAAGCAGATGTATGTGTCAGAGGTGGAGGTAACGAGGGGAAGCAGGAGACCAAATTGGAGGTGGAAGAATGGAGTGAAAAAGATTCTGAGCGATCGGGGCCTGAACATACAGGATGGTGAAATGCGTGCAAGGAATAAAGTGAATTGGAGCGATGTAGTGTACCAGGATTGACGTGCTGTCAATGGATTGTACCAGGGCATGTGAATCATCTGGGGTAAACCTGGATGTGGAAGGGGAGCTGTGGTTTCGGTGGATTGCACATGACAGCTAGAGACTGAGTGTGAATGAATGTGGCCCTTTTTGTCTTTTCCTAGCAGTACCTCGTGGGGGTGGGGGGATGCTATTTCATGTATGGCATGGTGGCAATGTGAATGAATGAAGGCTGCAAGTACAAATATGTACATGTTTATATATGTATATGTCTATATGTATGTATACATTGAAATGCAATGTTATGTATATGTGTGTTTTTGGGTGTTTATGTATATTCATGTGGATGTGGGTGGGTTTGGCCATTCTTTCATCTTTTTCCTTGCTCTACCTCGCTTATGCGAGAGATGGCGACTAAGTATAGAAAAATAGATAAATCCCTGGGGATAGGGGAGAAAGAATACTTCACGCATATTCTTTCTGTGTCGTAGAAGGCAACTAAAAAGGGAAGGAGCAAGAAGCTGGGAATCTTCCCCTCCCATTTTTAATTTTCCAAAAGAAGGAACAGAGAAGGGAGCCAAGTGAGGATATTCCCTCTAAGGCTAAGTCCTCTGTTCTTAATACTACCTTTCTGATGCGGGAAATGGTAAATATGTATGATGAAATAATTCTCTCCTGCTTCTTTGAGGTAGCATGAAGAACAGAAGACTGAGCCTAAGAGGGGAAAATCCTTACTTAGCCTACTTCTCTGTTCCTTCTTTTAGAAAAGTTAAAACTGGATGGGAGGATTTCCATCCCTCCACTTTTAGTTGCCTTTAATGATATGCAGCTGCCCCTGCCGTCTCAGCTAGCAAAAAAAAGAAAAAGTACTCCACATTAGGATAAATAAGACCCCTTTAGATACTTAATAGCTGCTTGTTAGAGAATTAATTATGGCACCCAAACAACAGCTCCCACTTTTGTAAATTAGATTTTGTTTTGTTCCGTATGTGAGCTTTTTCTGATAGAGTGGAAGATTTGGTTTTACCCAACATGTTTATATTATTGCAAGTGTGCATTGTAGTGCTTTGAAGTTTTACACTAAATGAAATTTAGAAAAATATAGAGGTATAAATGGCATTTTTGCCCTGTTGAATTTAACCAGGCTCATGTTCAGTGCAGTGAAGTGAATGAGTATTAGAGGGAGGAGAGGAAGGAAAATGAGTTGAAGTATATTGAATGGAGTAATCAGTATAAGATTCTGTAGAGTTAGAGGTTTAGAACTAAAAAGCATTCATGGAGAGAAGAAAGAAGGTAGGCAATAGGACTGAACCTGGAGGGACACCTGTGGTGACAGAATAGGAGGAAGGATTTGCTTCAGCAATGATGTCTTCATTAACATTAACAAATAAAAAAAAAAAAGAGATCATAGAGAAACAGAAAAGCCAAGGAAAGCAAAGACATGTCACCTTCTGTCAGATGTTTCAGAGCTGTCAAACGATTCACCAAATATCATTTAGAATCTGGAAAACCATGCTATAAAGATTGGTAACTATAATCTGAGAAATATTTAAACTATGAACAATGTATGTGTGTAATTAACAATCAATGTAATTTTAACATTGATGGACACAAACAAATACTGATGGATAATCCTTTTAATTAGTGTGTAGGAAAAGCATATAAATGGGGAAACTTGCATAATTGTTTTGTAATTTACAATAAAGATTGGTAACGATGATCTGAGAAATATTTGAAATATGAACACTGCTCACTTCCAAGGAATTCAGACTAGTGATATACATTTAATGTTAAATTGTAAGCAGAATTAATGTAGATAATTTATCTTTGAGATATGTTCTATGCTTAGTATGCTTACATTAGTTATCCATCTTTAAGGATTTATTGAAATTGTAAATCTACTTTTGTAGATTATTTAGGATATCAATCAAATTAAGTGTGTGGCATTACTGTATAGTCGAGGTGAAATTTAGTATCAACCAGTTCTATCTATATTTAGATATTATGGCATTCATATGTTATGTATATGTGAAAAATTTTTAAACCTTGGAAGACAGTGATTGGTGATATTAAGAGTACTGGGCCTGTTGTTGTACAGTGTTCCAATTTAGTAATTTTTATTCCATCTAGTATCACTCAGGATATTTATTGAAATGAAGGTTGAAGTCATTTTTATTTGACAGGTATGGTGTAGCAGCTAGTCAAGAGGATAAGTTGTGTGCTGCCTTGAAAAAAATAGTCCCAGATTTTGTCAAGGACTCAGCTATATGGCTACCATCTGATACTGCCATGGTAAGCTTTGTGAGTTTTTCAATAATCATCTTAGTTTCTATACAGTAAATTGGAGTGATGTAGTTTACACAGGGTGACATGCTGTAAGTTTATTAGTGACATATTACTTGATATATCATATTTATGAGAAGATTTTATCTTACATTTGTAAAGCAGTTACTGAATCCCTTGAATTCAGTCCAAATATCAGTTTCTTCAAGCATGTCAAGACTTGTTTAAAAACTTTTCATTCCTGACGTGGAGATAATAGGGATGATATAAAAGTAGGAAAATTATGTTTTACAGATCATTGATTCTTTTATGGAACTTTCTGAGTCTAACAGTGCTTTTGTATGGAATAAGATTTATTGTAAAAATAAAAGGCTGATTGAAATACCTTCATTTTACAGAATTGATAGATTAGCCAATACAATACATCATCAGTTATATAGTGGGATGGATCATGCTAAAACTCCTTCAAATGTATCTTTGCTCCCAATGAAAAATTGCATAACTTTGGCAAGGGATTTATTTGATTGATCAACACAGTTGCTGTAATTGTCTGTAATAATCTCAAGATAAGTGCCTCACTTGTGGCTAATTTACAAGCATACCCAAATGTAATTAAACAATCAGAATTTTAACCTGAATGTACACATACAAATACTAATGGATGATCCTTTTAATCAATATTTAGAAAAACCATGTAAGTAGGGAAAACTTGCATAATAGTGTTGTTAATTTACAATCTTGTGAAGAAAACTTATATAATGATTTTGTTTACAATCCTCTGTCAGTTCTGATGAACCACAACAATATTTGATGAAAAGAATCAAAGTGAAATTTGAATTGATTATTCAGTTTTTATGGGATGAAGAATTTCTTTACATTTCGTTCAACACACCTAAAACACACTTAAAACTGTCTGCTACACTGCAGTTATGCACAGGCCACCTTCAGCTAGTATAGCACTTTAGAATGAGTGCATGCTCACACGCGCACACACACACACACACACACACACGCAGTGTTTTACTGTAACATTCATCACAGTGTTTAACCAAGTGCGAAATGTATAAACCATATCATCTACTTTTTATACATCCCTTTATATCTGCAGCTCTGTCTGTCAAGAAGTACCTCTCTTATTTCCTTATCGTGATTGAGGAAATATCCAGCTCATCTTAATATGAAGCTCATGTATAACATCTTATGCTTTAGCTCTTGTTTCATTAATTTTTAGTAACTATCAAATCCTCCCAATTCAGTAATATCTGAACTGTGTATTTGTAGCCTAATGGCTGCCTAAATCCAATAAAGTTATTTATTTACTTATTCATTTATATCCGTGGGGATAGGGGAGAAAGAATACTTCCCATACATTCATCATGTGTTGTAGAAGGTGACTAAAGGGGACGTGAGCGGGGGGGCTAGAAACCCTCCCCTCCCTGTATTTTAACTTTCTAAACGGGGAAACAGAGGGAGTCACGTTGGGAGTGCTCATCCTCCTCAAAGGCTCAGATTGGGTTGTCTAAATGTGTGTGGATGTAACCAAAATGAGAAAAAAGGAGAGATAGGTAGTATGTTTGAGGAAAGGAACCTGGATATTTTGGCTCTGAGTGAAACGAAGCTCAAGGGTAAAGGGGAAGAGTGGTTTGGGAATATCTTGGGAGTAAAGTCAGGGGTTAGTGAGAGGACAAGAGCAAGGGAAGGAGTAGCACTACTACTAAAACAGGAGTTGTGGGAGTATGTGATAGAGTGCAAGAAAGTAAACTCTAGATTGATATGGATAAAACTGAAAGTGGATGGAGAGAGATGGGTGATTATTGGTGCATATACACCTGGTCATGAGAAGAAAGATCATGAGAGGCAAGTGTTTTGGGAGCAGTTGAGTGAGTGTGTTAGTAGTTTTGATGCACGAGACCAGTTTATAGTGATGGGTGATTTGAATGCAAAGGTGAGTAATGTGGCAGTTGAGGGAATGATTGGTGTATATGGAGTGTTCATTGTTGTAAATGGAAATGGTGAGATGCTTGTAGATTTATGTGCTGAAAAAGGACTGGTGATTAGGAATACCTGATTTAAAAAGAGAGATACATGAGTATACGTATGTAAGTAGGAGAGATGGCCAGAGAGCGTGATTGGATTACGTGTTAATGGATAGGCGCATGAAAGAGAGACTTTTGGATGTTAATGTGCTGAGAGGTGCAACTGGAGAGATGTCTGATCATCATCTTGTGGAGGTGAAGGTGAAGATTTGTAGAGGTTTTCAGAAAAGAAGAGAGAATGTTGGGGTGAAGAGAGTGGTGAGAGTAAGTGAGCTTGTGAAGGAGACTTGTGTGAGGAAGTACCTGGAGAGACTGAGTACAGAATGGAAAAAGGTGAGAACAAAGGACATAAGGGGAGTGGAGGAGGAATGGGATGTATTTAGGGGAGCAGTGATGGCTTGCACAAAAGATGCTTGTGGCATGAGAAGAGTGGGAGGTGGGCAGATTAGAAAGGGTAGTGAGTGGTGGGATGAAGAAGTAAGATTATTAGTGACAGAGAAGAAAGAGGCATTTGGATGATTTTTGCAGGGAAATAGTGCCAATGACTGGGAGATTTATAAAAGAAAGAGGCAGGAAGTCAAGAGAAAGGTGCAAGAGGCAAAAAAGAGGGCACATGAGAGTTGGGGTGAGAGAGTATCATTAAATTTTAGGGAGAATAAAAAGATGTTCTGGAAGGAGGTAAATAAAGTGCATAAGACAAGGGACAAATGGGAATATCAGTGAAGGGGGCAAATGGGGAGATGATAACAAGTAGTGGTGATGTGAGAAGGAGATGGAGTGAGTATTTTGAAGGTTTGTTGAATGTGTTTGATAATACTGTAGAGTGGCAGATATAGTGTGTTTTGGTTGAGGTGGTGTGCAAAGTGAGAGGGTTAGGGAGAATGATTTGGTAAACAGAAAAGAGGTAGTAAAAGCTTTGCGGAAGATGAAAGCTGGCTAAGCAGCGGGTGTGGATGGTATTTACAGTGGAATTTATTAAAAAAGGGGGTGACTGTGTTGTTGACTGGTTGGTAAGTTTATTTAATGTATGTATGACTCATGGTGAGGTGACTGAGGACTGGTGGAATGCTTGCATAGTGCCATTTTATAAAGGCAAAGGGGATAAACGTGAGGGCTCAAATTACAGAGGTATAAGTTTGTTGAGTATTCCTGGGAAATTATATGGGAGGGTATTGATTGAGAGGGTGAAGGCATGTACAGAGCATCAGGTTGGGGAAGAGCAGTGTGGTTTCAGAAGTGGTAGAGGATGTGTGGATCAGGTGTTTGCTTTGAAAAATGTATTTGAGAAATACTTAGAAAAGCAAATGGATTTGTATGTAGCATTTATGGATCTGGAGAAGGCATATGATAGAGTTGATAGAGATGCTCCGTGGAAGGTATTAAGAATATATGGTGTGGGAGGTAAGTTATTGGAAGCAGTGAAAAGTTTTTATCGAGGATGTAAGGCATGTGTACGTGTAGGAAGTGAGGAAAGTGATTGGTTCTCAGTGAATGTTGGTTTGCGGTAGGGGTGCATGATGTCTCCATGGTTGTTTATTTTGTTTATGGATGGGGTTGTTAGGGAGGTGAATGCAATAGTTTTGGAGAGAGGGGCAAGTATGTAGTCTGTTGGGGATGAGAGAGCTTAGGAAGTGAGTCAGTTGTTGTTCACTGATGATACAGCGCTGGTGGCTGATTCATTTGAGAAACTGCAGAAGCTGGTGACTGTGTTTGGTATAGTGTGTGAAAGAAGAAAGCTGAGAGTAAATGTGAATAAGAGCAAGGTTATTAGGTACAGTAGGGCTGAGGGACACACACACACACACACACACACACACACACACACACACACACACACACACACACACACACACAACTTAATGGCGACATTGACAGCAAGTTATTTAAAGGTATTCCGTGGATAAAACCTATTTGTGTGCTAAATGAGTAAATCACTGTTTTTACTATTATTGGGAAGCAGTTTAAGGCCTTTAGCCAGCTTGAACCAAGAAATTAAGAGGACAGTTAATGTTGGTAAAGTAATTGGTCCAAGATAGTGAACATTACTAAAGGCAGTAGAATTATATATTTATCCATTTATTTATTATACTTAACTGTCGTCTCCCACATTAGCGAGGTAGCAAAAGGAAACAGACATGGAATGGCCCAACCCATCCACATACACATGTATATACATAAATGCCCACACATGCACATATACATACCAATACATATCAATGAATATATGCATATACATACAAACATACATATATACACATGTACATATCCATACTTGCTGTCTTGGTCCCTTCCTGTCGCCACCCCGCCACAGATGAAATAGCATTCCCCCCTCCCTCTCCCTCTACAGCGAGGTGGTGCAAAGAACAGACAAAAAAGGCCACATTCATTCACACTCAATCTCTAGCTGTCATGTGTAATGCACCGAAACCACAGCTTCCTTTCCATATCCAGGCCCCACACACCTTTCCATGGTTTACCATAGATGCTTCACATGCCCTGGTTCAATCCATTGACAGCACGTCCACTATGGTATACCACATCGTTCCAATTCACTCTATTCCTTGCACACCTTACACTCCCCTATGTGTTCAGTTGCTGATCGCTCAAAATCTTTTTCACTCCATTCTTCCACCTCCAATTTGGTCTCCTGCTTCTTCTTCTTCCCTCCACATCTGACACATATATCTGCTTTGTCAATCTTGTCTCACTCATTCTCTCCATGTGTCCAAACACACCCTGTTCTGCTCTTTCACCCACACTCTTTTTATTACCACACATCTCTCTTACCCTTTCATTACTTACTCAATCAAACCACCTCACACCACATACTGTCCTCAGACATTTCACTTCAAACACATCCACCCTCTGCACAACCATATCTATAGCCCAGCCTCACAACCATATAACATTGACGGAACCACTATTCGTTCAAACATACCCATTTTTGCTCTGAGATAACGTTCTCGCCTTCCATGTATAGTGCAAATGACTTGGAGGTGTATAAAAGAAAGAGGTAGGAGGTCAAGGGAAAGGTGCAAGATGTGAAAAAGAGGGCAAATGAGAGTTGGGGTGAGAGAGTATCATTAAATTATAGGGAAAATAAAAAGATGTTTTGGAAGGGGGTAAATAAAGTGCGTAAGACAAGAGAGTAAATGGGAACATCAGTGAAGGGGGCAAATGGGGAGGTAATAACAAGTAGTGATAAAGTTTGAAGGAGATGGAGTGAGTATTTTGAAGGTTTGTTCAATGTGTTTGATGATAGAGTGGTAGATATTGGGTGTTTTGGTCGGGGTGGTGTGCGAAATGACAGGGTCAGGAAGAATGGTTTGGTAAACAGAAAAGAGGTAGTGACAGATTTGCGGAAGATGAAAGCTGGCAAGGCAGCGGGTTTGGATGTTATTGCAGTGGAATTTATTAAAAGAGGGGGTGATTGTGTTGTTGATTGGTTGGTAAGGATATTCACTAAATTATTGGATCATTCTTCTGTTTCCCCTTTTAGAAAGTTAAAATACAAGAAGGGGAGAGTTTCTAGCCCCCTGCTCCCATCCCCTTTATTCGCCTTCTACGACATGTGAGGAATGCTTGGGAAGTAGTCTTTCTCTAGGGCATGTGAAGTGTCTAGGGTAAACCATGGTAAGTTTTGTGGGGCCTGGATGTGGAAAGGGAGCTGTGATTTCGGTGCATTATACATGACAGCTAGAGACTGAGTGTGAACGAATGTGGCCTTTGTTGTCTTTTCCTAGCTCTACCTCGCACACATACAGGGGGAGGGGGCTGTCATTTCATGTGTGGCGGGGGTTCGCGACGGGAATGAATAAGGGCAGACAGTATGAATTATGAATATGTGCATATATGTATATGTCTGAGTTTGTATATATATGTATACGTTGAGATGTATAGGTATGTATATGTGTGTGTGTGGGTGGGTCGGGCCATTCTTTCGTCTGTTTCCTTCCACTACTTCGCTAACACAGGAGACAGCAACAAAGTATGATAAAAAGAAAAAGAAAATATTGGATCATGGTGAAGTGCCTAAGGATTTCCGGAATGCATGCATAGTGCCATTGTACAAATGCAAAGGAGATAAAGGTAAGTGTTCATATTACAGAGGCATAAGTTTGTTAAGTATTCCTGGGAAATTATATGGTAGGGTATTGAGTGAGAGGGTAAAGGCATGTACAGAGCATCAGATTGGGGAAGAGTAGTGTGGTTTCAGAAGTGGTAGAGGATGAGTGGATCAGGTATTTGCTTTGAAGAATGTATGTGAGAAATACTTAGAAAAACAGATGGATTCGTATGTAGGATTTATGGATCTGGAGAAGGCTTATGATAAGGTTGATAGAGATCATTTGCGGAAGGTTTAAAGAGTATATGGTGTGAGAGGTAAGTTGCTAGAAGCAGTGAAAAGGTTTTACTAAGAATGTAAGGCATGTGTATTAGTAGGAAGAGAGGAAAGTGATTGGCTCCCAGTGAATGTCAGTTTGCGGCATGGGTTCACACTATTTTTTTTACCACACATCTCTCTTACCCTATTATTACTTACTCAGTCAATCCACCTCACACCACACATTGTCCTCAAGCATCTCATTTCTAGCACATCCACCCTCCTCCGCACAACTCTATCCATAGCCCACGCCTCGCAACCAATAACATATTGGAACCACTATTCCTTCAAACATACCCATTTTTGCTTTCCGAGATAATGTTCTCGACTTCCACACATTCTTCAACGCTCCCAGAACTTTTGCCCCCTCCCCCACTCTATGATTCACCTCTGCTTCCATGGTTCCATCTGCTGCCAAATCCACTCCCAGATATCTAAAACACTTCACTTCCTCCAGTTTTTCTCCATTCAAAAATACCTCCCTATTGACTTGTCCCCTCAACTCTACTGTACCTAATAACCTAGCTCTTATTCACATTTACTCTCAGCTTTCTTCTTTCACACACTTTACCAAACTCAGTAACCAGCTTCTGCAAAACTTATACCTCAACAAACGTATACCTCTGTAATTTGAGCACTCACCTTTGTCCCCTTTGCCTTTGTGCAATGGCACTAAGCAAGCATTCTGCCAATCCTCAGGCACCTCACCATGAATCATACATACATTGAATAACCTTACCAACCAGTCAACAATACAGTCACCCCCTTTTTTGATAAATTCCACTGCAATACCATCCAAACCCACTGCCTTGCTGGCTTTCATCTTCCACAGAGCTTTTACTATCTCTTCTCTGTTTACCAAATCATTTTCCCTAACCCTCTCACTTTGCACACCACCTCGACCAAAACACCCTATATCTGCCACTCTATCATCAAACACATTTTATAAACCTTCAAAATACTCACTCCATCTCCTTCTCACATCACCACTACTTGTTATCACCTCCCCATTAGCCCCCTTCACTGAAGTTCCCATTTGTTCCCTTGTCTTATGCACTTTATTTACCTCCTTCCAAAACATCTTTTTATTCTCCCTAAAATTTAATGATACCCCTCTCACCCCAACTCTCATTTGCCCTCTTTTTCATCTCCTGCCTCTTACTTTTATACATTTCCCACTCATTTGCGTTATTTCCCTGCAAAAATCGTCCAAATGTCTCTCTCTTCTCTTTCACTAATAATATTACTTCGTCATCCCACCACTCACTACCCTTTCTAATCTGCCCACCTCCCACGCTTCTATGCCACAAGCATCTTTTGCGCAAGCCATCACTGCTTCCCTAAATAAATCCCATTCCTCCCCTGCTCCCCTTACCTCCTTTGTTCTCACCTTTTCCCATTCTGTACTCAGTCTCTCCTGGTACTTCCTCACACAAGTCTCCTTCCCAAGCTCACTTACTCTCACCACTCTCTTCACCCCAACATTCTCTCTTCTTTTATGAAAACCTCTACAAATCTTCACCTTCGCTTCCACAGGATAATGATCAGACATCCCTCCAGTTGTACCTCTCAGCACATTAACATCCAAAAGTCTCTCTTGCGTGCCTATCAATTAATGCTTAATCCAATAACGCTCCCTGGCCATCTCTCCTCCTTACATACGTATACTTATGTATATCTCTCTTTTTAAACCAGGTATTCCCAATCACCAGTCCTTTTTCAGCACATAAATGTACAAGCTCTTCACCATTTCCATTTACAACACGGAACACCCCATGTATACCAATTATTCCCTCAACTGCCACATTACTCACCTTTGCATTCAAATCACCCATCACTATAACCCGGTCTTGTGCATCAAAACTACTAACACACTCATTCAGCTGCTCTGAAAACACTTGCCTCTCATGATCTTCTCATGCCCAGTTGCATATGACCCAATAATCACCCATCTCTCTCCATCAACTTTCAGTTTTACCCATATGAATCTAGAGTTTACTTTCTTACACTCTATCACATAATCCCACCACTTCTGTTTCAAGAGTAGTGCTACCCCTTCCCTTGCTCTTGTCCTTTCACTAACAACCTAACTTTACTCCCAAGCCATTCCCAAACCACTCATCCTCTTTACCCTTGAGCTTCGTTTCACTCAGAACCAAAACATCCAGGTTCCTTTCCTCAAACATACTACCTATCTCTCCTTTTTTCTCATTTTGGTTACATCCACACACATTTAGACACCCTATTCTGAGCCTTCAAGGAGGATATATATATTCCCCTGTACCCTTATTATTATTTATTAATTTTCTAAAAGGGGAACATATATATATATATATATATATATATATATATATATATATATATATATTTATATAATATTATATATATATATATATAATATAATGTACTGTATTGATATATATAATAAATTTTTTTTTTTTTTTTTCATCTTTCAGTTATTTTGCTTTGTCTCTGTCTCCCGCGTTTGCGAGGTAGCGCAAAGAAACAGACGAAAGAAATGGCCCAATCTTTCCTCACTCATTCTCTCCATGTGCCCAAACCATTTCAAAACACCCTCTTCTGCTCTCTCATTCACGCACTTTTTATTTACACACATCTCTCTTACCCTTACATTACTTACTCGATCACACCACCTCACACCACACATTGTCCTCAAACATCTCATTTCCAGCACATCCATCCTCCTGCGCACAACTCTGTCCATAGCCCACGCCTCGCAACCATACAATATTGTTGGAACCACTATTCCTTCAAACATAGCCATTTTTGCTTTCCGAGATAATGTTCTCGACTTCCACACATTCTTCAAGGCTCCCAGAATTTTCGCCCCCTCCCCCACCCTATGATGCACTTCCGCTTCCATGGTTCCATCCGCTGCCAGATCCACTCCCAGATATCTAAAACACTTTACTTCCTCCAGTTTTTCTCCATTCAAACTTACCTCCCAATTGACTTGACCCTCAACCCTACTGTACCTAATAACCTTGCTCTTATTCACATTTACTCTTAACTTTTTTCTTTCACACACTTTACCAAACTCAGTCACCAGCTTCTGCAGTTTCTCACATGAATCAGCCACCAGCGCTGTATCATCAGCGAACAACAACTGACTCACTTCCCAAGCTCTCTCATCCCCAACAGACTTCATACTTGCCCCTCTTTCCAAAACTCTTGCATTCACCTCCCTAACAACCCCATCTATAAACATATATATATATATATATTATATATATAATATATATATATATATATATTATATATACATCTCAACGTATACTTATATATACACACACAGACTTATATATATTTACACATGTACATAATTTATACTGTCTTCCCTTATTCATTCCCGTCACAGCCCTGCCTCACATGAAAATGACAAACCCTTCTCCCCGCTTGTGCACGAGGTAGCGCTAGGAAAAGACAACAAAGGCCACTTTTGTTCACACTCAGTCTCTAGCTGTCATGTATAATGCACTGAAACCACAGCTCCCTTTTCACATCCAGGCCCCACAAAACTTTCCATGGTTTACCCCAGATGCTTCACATGGCCTCGTTCAATCCATTGACAGCACGTCAACCCCAGTATACCACATCGTTCCATTTCACTCTATTCCTTGCACGCCTTTCACTCTCCTGCATGTACAGCCCCGATCACTCAAAATCTTTTTCACTCCATCTTTCCACATCTGACACATATATCTGCTTTGTCAATCTTGTCCTCACTCATTCTCTCCATGTGTCCAAACACACCCTGTTCTGCTCTTTCACCCACACTCTTTTTATTACCACACATCTCTCTTACCCTTTCATTACTTACTCAATCAAACCACCTCACACCACATACTGTCCTCAGACATTTCACTTCAAACACATCCACCCTCTGCACAACCATATCTATAGCCCAGCCTCACAACCATATAACATTGACGGAACCACTATTCGTTCAAACATACCCATTTTTGCTCTGAGATAACGTTCTCGCCTTCCATGTATAGTGCAAATGACTTGGAGGTGTATAAAAGAAAGAGGTAGGAGGTCAAGGGAAAGGTGCAAGATGTGAAAAAGAGGGCAAATGAGAGTTGGGGTGAGAGAGTATCATTAAATTATAGGGAAAATAAAAAGATGTTTTGGAAGGGGGTAAATAAAGTGCGTAAGACAAGAGAGTAAATGGGAACATCAGTGAAGGGGGCAAATGGGGAGGTAATAACAAGTAGTGATAAAGTTTGAAGGAGATGGAGTGAGTATTTTGAAGGTTTGTTCAATGTGTTTGATGATAGAGTGGTAGATATTGGGTGTTTTGGTCGGGGTGGTGTGCGAAATGACAGGGTCAGGAAGAATGGTTTGGTAAACAGAAAAGAGGTAGTGACAGATTTGCGGAAGATGAAAGCTGGCAAGGCAGCGGGTTTGGATGTTATTGCAGTGGAATTTATTAAAAGAGGGGGTGATTGTGTTGTTGATTGGTTGGTAAGGATATTCACTAAATTATTGGATCATTCTTCTGTTTCCCCTTTTAGAAAGTTAAAATACAAGAAGGGGAGAGTTTCTAGCCCCCTGCTCCCATCCCCTTTATTCGCCTTCTACGACATGTGAGGAATGCTTGGGAAGTAGTCTTTCTCTAGGGCATGTGAAGTGTCTAGGGTAAACCATGGTAAGTTTTGTGGGGCCTGGATGTGGAAAGGGAGCTGTGATTTCGGTGCATTATACATGACAGCTAGAGACTGAGTGTGAACGAATGTGGCCTTTGTTGTCTTTTCCTAGCTCTACCTCGCACACATACAGGGGGAGGGGGCTGTCATTTCATGTGTGGCGGGGGTTCGCGACGGGAATGAATAAGGGCAGACAGTATGAATTATGAATATGTGCATATATGTATATGTCTGAGTTTGTATATATATGTATACGTTGAGATGTATAGGTATGTATATGTGTGTGTGTGGGTGGGTCGGGCCATTCTTTCGTCTGTTTCCTTCCACTACTTCGCTAACACAGGAGACAGCAACAAAGTATGATAAAAAGAAAAAGAAAATATTGGATCATGGTGAAGTGCCTAAGGATTTCCGGAATGCATGCATAGTGCCATTGTACAAATGCAAAGGAGATAAAGGTAAGTGTTCATATTACAGAGGCATAAGTTTGTTAAGTATTCCTGGGAAATTATATGGTAGGGTATTGAGTGAGAGGGTAAAGGCATGTACAGAGCATCAGATTGGGGAAGAGTAGTGTGGTTTCAGAAGTGGTAGAGGATGAGTGGATCAGGTATTTGCTTTGAAGAATGTATGTGAGAAATACTTAGAAAAACAGATGGATTCGTATGTAGGATTTATGGATCTGGAGAAGGCTTATGATAAGGTTGATAGAGATCATTTGCGGAAGGTTTAAAGAGTATATGGTGTGAGAGGTAAGTTGCTAGAAGCAGTGAAAAGGTTTTACTAAGAATGTAAGGCATGTGTATTAGTAGGAAGAGAGGAAAGTGATTGGCTCCCAGTGAATGTCAGTTTGCGGCATGGGTTCACACTATTTTTTTTACCACACATCTCTCTTACCCTATTATTACTTACTCAGTCAATCCACCTCACACCACACATTGTCCTCAAGCATCTCATTTCTAGCACATCCACCCTCCTCCGCACAACTCTATCCATAGCCCACGCCTCGCAACCAATAACATATTGGAACCACTATTCCTTCAAACATACCCATTTTTGCTTTCCGAGATAATGTTCTCGACTTCCACACATTCTTCAACGCTCCCAGAACTTTTGCCCCCTCCCCCACTCTATGATTCACCTCTGCTTCCATGGTTCCATCTGCTGCCAAATCCACTCCCAGATATCTAAAACACTTCACTTCCTCCAGTTTTTCTCCATTCAAAAATACCTCCCTATTGACTTGTCCCCTCAACTCTACTGTACCTAATAACCTAGCTCTTATTCACATTTACTCTCAGCTTTCTTCTTTCACACACTTTACCAAACTCAGTAACCAGCTTCTGCAAAACTTATACCTCAACAAACGTATACCTCTGTAATTTGAGCACTCACCTTTGTCCCCTTTGCCTTTGTGCAATGGCACTAAGCAAGCATTCTGCCAATCCTCAGGCACCTCACCATGAATCATACATACATTGAATAACCTTACCAACCAGTCAACAATACAGTCACCCCCTTTTTTGATAAATTCCACTGCAATACCATCCAAACCCACTGCCTTGCTGGCTTTCATCTTCCACAGAGCTTTTACTATCTCTTCTCTGTTTACCAAATCATTTTCCCTAACCCTCTCACTTTGCACACCACCTCGACCAAAACACCCTATATCTGCCACTCTATCATCAAACACATTTTATAAACCTTCAAAATACTCACTCCATCTCCTTCTCACATCACCACTACTTGTTATCACCTCCCCATTAGCCCCCTTCACTGAAGTTCCCATTTGTTCCCTTGTCTTATGCACTTTATTTACCTCCTTCCAAAACATCTTTTTATTCTCCCTAAAATTTAATGATACCCCTCTCACCCCAACTCTCATTTGCCCTCTTTTTCATCTCCTGCCTCTTACTTTTATACATTTCCCACTCATTTGCGTTATTTCCCTGCAAAAATCGTCCAAATGTCTCTCTCTTCTCTTTCACTAATAATATTACTTCGTCATCCCACCACTCACTACCCTTTCTAATCTGCCCACCTCCCACGCTTCTATGCCACAAGCATCTTTTGCGCAAGCCATCACTGCTTCCCTAAATAAATCCCATTCCTCCCCTGCTCCCCTTACCTCCTTTGTTCTCACCTTTTCCCATTCTGTACTCAGTCTCTCCTGGTACTTCCTCACACAAGTCTCCTTCCCAAGCTCACTTACTCTCACCACTCTCTTCACCCCAACATTCTCTCTTCTTTTATGAAAACCTCTACAAATCTTCACCTTCGCTTCCACAGGATAATGATCAGACATCCCTCCAGTTGTACCTCTCAGCACATTAACATCCAAAAGTCTCTCTTGCGTGCCTATCAATTAATGCTTAATCCAATAACGCTCCCTGGCCATCTCTCCTCCTTACATACGTATACTTATGTATATCTCTCTTTTTAAACCAGGTATTCCCAATCACCAGTCCTTTTTCAGCACATAAATGTACAAGCTCTTCACCATTTCCATTTACAACACGGAACACCCCATGTATACCAATTATTCCCTCAACTGCCACATTACTCACCTTTGCATTCAAATCACCCATCACTATAACCCGGTCTTGTGCATCAAAACTACTAACACACTCATTCAGCTGCTCTGAAAACACTTGCCTCTCATGATCTTCTCATGCCCAGTTGCATATGACCCAATAATCACCCATCTCTCTCCATCAACTTTCAGTTTTACCCATATGAATCTAGAGTTTACTTTCTTACACTCTATCACATAATCCCACCACTTCTGTTTCAAGAGTAGTGCTACCCCTTCCCTTGCTCTTGTCCTTTCACTAACAACCTAACTTTACTCCCAAGCCATTCCCAAACCACTCATCCTCTTTACCCTTGAGCTTCGTTTCACTCAGAACCAAAACATCCAGGTTCCTTTCCTCAAACATACTACCTATCTCTCCTTTTTTCTCATTTTGGTTACATCCACACACATTTAGACCCCCTATTCTGAGCCTTCAAGGAGGATATATATATTCCCCGTCCTTGTATTTTAACTTTCTAAAAGGGGAACATATATATATATATATATATATATATATATATATATATATATATATATATATATATATATATATATATATATATATATGTATGTATGTATATATATATAAATTTTTTTTTTTTTTCATTTTCATTTATTTTGCTTTGTCTCTGTCTCCCGCGTTTGCGAGGTAGCGCAAAGAAACAGACGAAAGAAATGGCCCAAGATTCAAATCCACTGACAGCACGTCAACCCCGGTATACCACATCGATCCAATTCACTCTATTCCTTGCCCTCCTTTCACCCTCCTGCATGTTCAGGCCCCGATCACACAAAATCTTTTTCACTCCATCTTTCCACCTCCAATTTGGTCTCCCACTTCTCCTCGTTCCCTCCACCTCCGACACATATATCCTCTTGGTCAATCTTTCCTCACTCATTCTCTCCATGTGCCCAAACCATTTCAAAACACCCTCTTCTGCTCTCTCATTCACGCACTTTTTATTTACACACATCTCTCTTACCCTTACATTACTTACTCGATCACACCACCTCACACCACACATTGTCCTCAAACATCTCATTTCCAGCACATCCATCCTCCTGCGCACAACTCTGTCCATAGCCCACGCCTCGCAACCATACAATATTGTTGGAACCACTATTCCTTCAAACATAGCCATTTTTGCTTTCCGAGATAATGTTCTCGACTTCCACACATTCTTCAAGGCTCCCAGAATTTTCGCCCCCTCCCCCACCCTATGATGCACTTCCGCTTCCATGGTTCCATCCGCTGCCAGATCCACTCCCAGATATCTAAAACACTTTACTTCCTCCAGTTTTTCTCCATTCAAACTTACCTCCCAATTGACTTGACCCTCAACCCTACTGTACCTAATAACCTTGCTCTTATTCACATTTACTCTTAACTTTTTTCTTTCACACACTTTACCAAACTCAGTCACCAGCTTCTGCAGTTTCTCACATGAATCAGCCACCAGCGCTGTATCATCAGCGAACAACAACTGACTCACTTCCCAAGCTCTCTCATCCCCAACAGACTTCATACTTGCCCCTCTTTCCAAAACTCTTGCATTCACCTCCCTAACAACCCCATCTATAAACATATATATATATATATATATATATATATATATATATATATATATATATATATATACATCTCAACGTATACTTATATATACACACACAGACTTATATATATTTACACATGTACATAATTTATACTGTCTTCCCTTATTCATTCCCGTCACAGCCCTGCCTCACATGAAAATGACAAACCCTTCTCCCCGCTTGTGCACGAGGTAGCGCTAGGAAAAGACAACAAAGGCCACTTTTGTTCACACTCAGTCTCTAGCTGTCATGTATAATGCACTGAAACCACAGCTCCCTTTTCACATCCAGGCCCCACAAAACTTTCCATGGTTTACCCCAGATGCTTCACATGGCCTCGTTCAATCCATTGACAGCACGTCAACCCCAGTATACCACATCGTTCCATTTCACTCTATTCCTTGCACGCCTTTCACTCTCCTGCATGTACAGGCCCCGATCACTCAAAATCTTTTTCACTCCATCTTTCCACCTCCAATTTGATCTCCCACTTCTCCTCGTTCCCTCCACCTCTGACACATATATTCTCTTTGTCAATCTTTCCTCACTCATTTTCTCCATGTGACCAAACCATTTCAAAACACCCTCTTCTGCTCTCTCAACCAGTCTTTTTATTGCCACACATCTCTCTTACCCTTTCATTACTTATTCCATCAAACCACCTCATACCACATATTGTCCTCAAACATCTCATATCCAGCAAATCCACCATCCTCTACACAACTCTATCTATAGCCCATGGCTCACAACCATATAACATTCTTGGAACCACTATTCGTTCAGACATACTCATTTTTGCTTTCCGAGATAGTTTTCACCTTACAAACATTTTTCAACGCTCCCAGAACTTTTGCCCCCTCCCCCACCTTTTGACTCACTTCCACTTCCATGGTTCCATCTGCTGCCAAATCCACTCCCAGATATCTAAAACACTTTACTTCCTTCAGTTTTTCTCCATTCAAACTTACCTCCCAATTTACTTGTCCCTCAACCATATTGTACCTAATAAACTTGCTCTTATTCACATTTACTCACCGCTTTCTTCTTTCACACACTTTACCAAACTCAGCCACCAGCCTCTGCAGTTTCTCACCCGAATCAGCCTCTAGCACTGTATCATCAGTGAACAACAACTGACTCACTTCCCAAGCTCTCTCAACCACAACAGACTGCATACTTTCCCCTCTCTCCAAAACTCATGCATTCACCTCCCTAACAACCCCATCCATAAACAAATTAAACAACCTTGGAGGCATTACGCACCCATGCCACAAACCGACATTCACTGAGAACTAATCACTTTCCTCTTCCTACTCGTACACATGCCTTACATCCTCGATAAAAGCTTCTAACAACTTGCCTCCCACACCATATATTCTCAATACCTTCCACAGAGTATCTCTATCAACTCTATCATGTGCCTTCTCCAGATCCATAAATACTACATACAAATCCATTTGCTTTTCTAAGTATTTCTTATATACATTTTTCAAAGCAAATACCTGATCCACACATCCTCTACCACTTCTTAAATCACACAGCTCTTCCCCAATCTAATGCTCTGCACATGCCTTCACCCTCTCAATCAATCCCCTCCCATATAATTTACCAGGAGTACTCAACAAAGTTATACCTCTGTGATTTGAGCACTCACCTTTATCCCCTTTGCCTTTGTACAGTGGCACTATGCATGCATTCCACCAATCCTCCGGCACCTCACCATGAGTCATGCATACATTGAATATCCTTCCCAACCAGTGAACAACACAGTCACCTTCTTTTCTGATAAATTCCACTGCAATACCATCCATACCCATCGTCTTGCCAGCTTTCATCTTCTGCAAAGCTTTTACTATCTCTTCTCTGTTTATCCAATCATTCTCCCTAACCATCTCACTTCGGACACCACCTCAACCAAAACACCCTATATCTGCCTCTGTATCATCTAACACATTCAACAAACCTTCAAAATACTCATTCCATCTCCTTCTCACATCACCACTACTTATCACCTCTCCATATGCCCCCTTCACCAATGTTCCCATTTGTTCTCTTCTCTTACGCACTTTATTTCCTTCCAAAACATCTTTTTATTCTCCCTAAAATTCAGTGATACTCTCTCACCCCTACTTTCATTTGCCCTCTTTTTCACCTCTTGCACCTTTCTCTTGACCTCCTTCCTATTTCTTTTATACATCTCCCTATCATTTGCACTGTCTCCCTGCAAAACTCGTCCAAATGCCTCTCTCTTCTTTTTCACTAATAATCTTACTTCTTCATCCCACCACTCACTACTCTTTCTAATCTGCCCACCTCCCATGCTTCTCATGCCACAAGTATCCTTTGTGGAAGCCATCACTGCTTCCTTAAATACATTCCATTCCTCCCCCACTCCCCTTATGTCCTCTGCTCTCACCTTTTTCCATTCTGTACTCAGTCTCTCTTGGTGCTTCCTCACACAAGTCTCCTTCCCAAACTAACTTATTCTCACTACTCTCTTCACACCAACATTCTCTTCTTTTCTGAAAACCTCTACAAATATTCATCCTCGCCTCCACTAGATAATGATCAGATATCCCCCCAGTTGCAACTCTCAGCACATTAACATCCAAAAGTCTCTTTCGTATGCCTATCAGTTAACACATAATCCAATAACGCTGTCTTGCCATCTCTCCTACTTACATACGTATACTTATGTATATCTCGCTTTTTAAACAGGTATTCCCAATCACCAGTCCTTTTTCAGCACACAAATCTACAAGCTCTGCACCATTTCCATTTACAACACTGAACACCCCATGTACTCCAATTTTTCCCTCAACTGCCACATTACTCACCTTTGCATTCAAATCACCCCTCAATATAACCCAGTCTCGTGCATGGATACTACTAACACACTCACTCAGCTGCTCCCAAAACACTTGCCTCTCATGATCTTTCTTCTCATGCCCAGGTTCATATTATTTATTTTTTTATTATACTTTGTCGCTGTCTCCCGTGTTTGCGAGGTAGCGCAAGGAAACAGACGAAAGAAATGGCCCAACCCCCCCCCCCATACACATGTATATACATACGTCCACACACGCAAATATACATACCTACACAGCTTTCCATGGTTTGCCCCAGACGCTTCACATGCCTTGCTTCAATCCACTGACAGCACGTCAACCCCGGTATACCACATCGCTCCAATTCCTCTATTCCTTGCCCTCCTTTCACCCTCCTGCATGTTCAGGCCCCGATCACACAAAATCTTTTTCACTCCATCTTTCCACCTCCAATTTGGTCTCCCTCTTCTCCTTGTTCCCTCCACCTCCAACACATATATCCTCTTGGTCAATCTTTCCTCACTCATCCTCTCCATGTGCCCAAACCACTTCAAAACACCCTCTTCTGCTCTCTCAACCACGCTCTTTTTATTTCCACACATCTCTCTTACCCTTACGTTACTCACTCGATCAAACCACCTCACACCACACATTGACCTCAAACGTCTCATTTCCAGCACATCCATCCTCCTGCGCACAACTCTATCCATAGCCCACGCCTCGCAACCATACAACATTGTTGGAACCACTATTCCTTCAAACATACCCATTTTTGCTTTCCGAGATAATGTTCTCGACTTCCACACATTCTTCAAGGCCCCCAGGATTTTCGCCCCCTCCCCCACCCTATGATCCACTTCCGCTTCCATGGTTCCATCCGCTGCCAGATCCACTCCCAGATAACTAAAACACTTCACTTCCTCCAGTTTTTCTCCATTCAAACTCACCTCCCAATTGACTTGACCCTCAACCCTACTGTACCTAATAACCTTGCTCTTATTCACATTTACTCTTAACTTTCTTCTTCCACACACTTTTCCAAACTCAGTCACCAGCTTCTGCAGTTTCTCACATGAATCAGCCACCAGCGCTGTATCATCAGCGAACAACAACTGACTCACTTCCCAAGCTCTCTCATCCCCAACAGACTTCATACTTGCCCCTCTTTCCAAAACTCTTGCATTTACCTCCCTAACAACCCCATCCATAAACAAATTAAACAACCATGGAGACATCACACACCCCTGCCGCAAACCTACATTCACTGAGAACCAATCACTTTCCTCTCTTCCTACACGTACACATGCCTTACATCCTCGATAAAAACTTTTCACTGCTTCTAACAACTTTCCTCCCACACCATATATTCTTAATACCTTCCACAGAGCATCTCTATCAACTCTATTATATGCCTTCTCCAGATCCATAAATGCTACATACAAATCCATTTGCTTTTCTAAGTATTTCTCACATACATTCTTCAAAGCAAACACCTGATCCACACATCCTCTACCACTTCTGAAACCACACTGCTCTTCCCCAATCTGATGCTCTGTACATGCCTTCACCCTCTCAATCAATACCCTCCCATATAATTTACCAGGAATACTCAACAAACTTATACCTCTGTAATTTGAACACTCACTCTTATCCCCTTTGCCTTTGTACAATGGCACTATGCACGCATTCCGCCAATCCTCAGGCACCTCACCATGAGTCATACATACATTAAATAACCTTACCAACCAGTCAACAATACAGTCACCCCCTTTTTTAATAAATTCCACTGCAATACCATCCAAACCTGCTGCCTTGCCGGCTTTCATCTTCCGCAAAGCTTTCACTACCTCTTCTCTGTTTACCAAATCATTTTCCCTAACCCTCTCACTTTGCACACCACCTCGACCAAAACACCCTATATCAGCCACTCTATCATCAAACACATTCAACAAACCTTCAAAATACTCACTCCATCTCCTTCTCACATCACCACTACTTGTTATCACCTCCCCATTTGCGCCCTTCACTGAAGTTCCCATTTGCTCCCTTGTCTTACGCACTTTATTTACCTCCTTCCAGAACATCTTTTTATTCTCCCTAAAATTTAATGATACTCTCTCACCCCAACTCTCATTTGCCCTTTTTTTCACCTCTTGCACCTTTCTCTTGACCTCCTGTCTCTTTCTTTTATACATCTCCCACTCAATTGCATTTTTTCCCTGCAAAAATCGTCCAAATGCCTCTCTCTTCTCTTTCACTAATACTCTTACTTCTTACTTCTTACAGGTTCATATGCACCAATAATCACCCATCTCTCTCCATCCACTTCCAGCTTTACCCATATCATTCTAGAGTTTACTTTCTTACACTCTATCACATACTGTCACCACTCCTGTTTCAGGGGTAGTGCTACTCCTTTCCTTGCTCTTGTCCTCTCACCAACCCTTGACTTTACTCCCAGAATATTCCCAAACCACTCTTCCCCTTTACCCTTGAGCTTCATTTCACTCAGAGCCAAAACACCCAGGTTCCTTTCCTCAAACTTACTACCTATCTCTCATTTTTTCTCATCTTGGTTACATCCATACACATTTAGACACCCCAATCTGAGCCTTCGAGGAGGATGAGCACTCCCTGTGTGACTTCTTCTGTTTCCCCTTGTAGAAAGTTAAAATACAAGGAGGGGAGGGTTTCTAGCTCCCTCGCTCCCGTCCCCTTTAGTCGCCCTCTACGAGACATGAGGAATGAGTGGGAAGTATTCTTTCTCCCCTATCCCCTAATATTTAATGTATGTATGACTCGTGGTGAGGTTCCTGAGGATTAGCGGAATGCTTACATAGTGCCATTGTACAAAGGCAAAGGGGATAAAAGTGAGTGCTCAAATTACAGAGGTATAAGTTTGTTGAGTATTTCTGTATGATTATATGGGAGGGTATTGATTGAGAGGATGAGGGCATGTACAGAGCATCAGATTGGGGAAGAGCAGTGTGGTTTCATAAGTGGTAGAGAATGTGTGGATCAGGTGTTTGCTTTGAAAAATGTATGTGAGAAATACTTAGAAAAGCAAATGGATTTTTATGTAGCATTTATGGATCTGGAGAAGGCATATGATAAGTGTCGATAGAGATGCTCAGTGGAAGGTATTAAGAATGTGTGGTGTGTGAGGCAAGTTGTTAGAAGCAGTGAAAAGTTTTTATCGAGGATATAAGGCATATGTACGAGTAGGAAGAGAGGAAAGTCATTGATTCTCAGTGAATGTAGGTTTGCAGCAGGGGTGTATGATGTCTCCTTGGTTGTTTAATTTGTTTGTGGATGGGGTTGTTTTAGGGAGGTGAATGCAAAAGTTTTGGAAAGAGGGACAAGTATGTAGTCTGTTGTGGATGATAGAGCTTAGGGAAGTGAGTCAGTTGTTGCTCGCTGATGATAGAGCACTGGTGGCTGTATGTATTGGAAGTGAAATGTTTTAGGACAATAAGTGATATGAGCTAGTTTGATCGAATAAGTAATGAAAGGGTAAGAGGGCTATGTGGTAATAAAAAAAGTGTGGTTGGGAGAGCAGAAGAGGGTGTGTTGAAATGGTTTGGACACATGGAAAGAATGATTGAGGAAAGATTGACAAAGAGGATATATGTGTTAGAGGTGGAAGGAACAAGGAGAAGTGGGAGACCAAATTGAAGATGGAAGGGTGGAGTGAAAAAGATTTTGAGTGATCGGGGCCTGAACATATAAAAGGGTGAAAGGTGTGCAAGAAATAGAGTGAATTGGAACGATGTGTTATATTGGGGTTGACGTTCTGTCAATGGATTGAACCAGGGCATGTGAAGCGTGTGCGGTAACCCATGGAAAGGTCTGTGAGGTATGGATGTGGAAAGAAAGCTGTGGTTTCAGCGCATTACACATGACAGCTAGAGACTGAGCGTGGACGAATGTGGCCTTTTCGTCTTTTTCTGGCGCTTACTCACAGAAGGAGCGGGGAAGGAATGCTGTTTCCTGTGTGGTGGGATGTCAATGGGAATGGATGAAGGATCAAGTATGAATATGTACATTTGTATATATGTATATATCTGTGTATGTATGCATACGTTGAAATGTATATGTATGTATGTGTGCATGTCTGGGCGTTTATGTATATATATGTGTATAAGAGTGGTTGGGCCATTTGTTTTCTGTTTCCTTGCACTACCTCACTGACACGAGAAACAGCAATTAAGTATAATGAATATATATGTATATTGGAATGAACAGTATATATTTTTATTATACTTAATTGCTGTTTCTCACGTTAGCGAAGTGGCTCCAGGAAACAGACGATGAATGGCCCATCCACTCACGTGCATATATATATATATATATATATATATATATATATATATATATATATATATATATATATATATATATATATATATGATGAGATGAGAGAGCTTGGGAAGTGAGTCAGTTGCTGTTTGCTGATGATACAGCGCTGGTGGCTGATTCATGTGAGAAACTGCAGAAGCTGGTGACTGAGTTTGGTAAAGTGTGTGAAAGAAGAAAGTTAAGAGTAAATGTGAATAAGAGCAAGGTTATTAGGTACAGTAGGGTTGAGGGTCAAGTCAATTGGGAGGTGAGTTTGAATGGAGAAAAACTGGAGGAAGTGAAGTGTTTTAGATATCTGGGAGTGGATCTGGCAGCGGATGGAAACATGGAAGCGGAAGTGGATCATAGGGTGGGGGAGGGGGCGAAAATTCTGGGAGCCTTGAAGAATGTGTGGAAGTCGAGAACATTATCTTGGAAAGCAAAAATGGGTATGTTTGAAGGAATAGTGGTTCCAACAATGTTGTATGGTTGCGAGGCGTGGACTATGGATAGAGTTGTGCGCAGGAGAATGGATGTGCTGGAAATGAGATGTTTAAGGACAATGTGTGGTGTGAGGTGGTTTGATCGAGTAAGTAACGTAAGGGTAAGAGAGATGTGTGGAAATAAAAAGAGCGTGGTTGAGAGAGCAGAAGAGGGTGTTTTGAAATGGTTTGGTCACATGGAGAGAATGAGTGTGGAAAGATTGACCAAGAGGATATATGTGTCGGAGGTGGAGGGAACGAGGAGAAGAGGGAGACCAAATTGGAGGTGGAAAGATGGAGTGAAAAAGATTTTGTGTGATCGGGGCCTGAACATGCAGGAGGGTGAAAGGAGGGCAAGGAATAGAGTGAATTGGAGCGATGTGGTATACCGGGGTTGACGTGCTGTCAGTGGATTGAATCAAGGCATGTGAAGCGTCTGGGGTAAACCATGGAAAGCTGTGTAGGTATGTATATTTGCGTGTGTGGACGTATGTATATACATGTGTATGGGGGTGGGTTGGGCCATTTCTTTCGTCTGTTTCCTTGCGCTACCTCGCAAACGCGGGAGACAGCGACAAAGCAAAAAAAAAAAAAAAAATATATATATATATATATATATATATATATATATATATATATATATATATATATATATATATATATATATATTATTCCCTGAAACAACGCTTGGAAGGAGGCAAAAGTGATATTGTGACAGTGATTGTGTCAGCGTCGCGTCGCCTCGCCGCAGTGTATCGAGACAGACTTCCCCAGAACTTTTTTAAAGGGAAAGTAAATGTTTATAGTTGTGTTACTGGAGTGATAGTTTTCATGCATGGTGTTTTGACAAGAAAATAGTGAAGTTGGAGAAAAATGTAGCTTAGACATTGAAGCTTATTGATTCAGTGGTGAAATTGATGAGAACTGCTATTGACGTTTGTGTGAATAAATTGTACATTTCCTTTTCCATAGCCAGAGGTTGAACCATTATGTGACGTTCATTTTTTCATTCATTTCAAGCTAAAAGTTTGTTTTCTAAATTGTTTCTTACATTTTTCATATGTATATATATGTATGTGTGTGTGTGTGTGTATGTGCGTGTGTGTGTGTATGTGTGTGTGTGTGTGTGTGTATATATATATGTATATTATCCCTGGGGATAGGGATGAAAGAATACTTCCCACGTATTCCTCGCGTGTCGTAGAAAGCGACTAGAGGGGACGGGAGCGGGGGGCCGGAAATCCTCCCCTCCTTGTATTAACTTTCTAAAATGGGAAACAGAAGAAGGAGTCACGCGGGGAGTGCTCATCCTCCTCGAAGGCTCAGAGTGGGGTGCCTAAATGTGTGTGGATGTAACCAAGATGTGAAAAAAGGAGAGATAGGTAGTATGTTTGAGGAAAGGAACCTGGATGTTTTGGCTCTGAGTGAAACGAAGCTCAAGGGTAAAGGGGAAGAGTGGTTTGGAAATGTCTGGGGAGTGAAGTCAGGGGTTAGTGAGAGGACAAGAGCAAGGGAAGGAGTAGCAATACTCCTGAAACAGGAGTTGTTGGAGTATGTGATAGAATGTAAGAAAGTAAATTCTCGATTAATATGGGTAAAACTGAAAGTTGATGGAGAGAGGTGGGTGATTATTGGTGCATATGCACCTGGGCATGAGAAGAAAGATCATGAGAGGCAACTATTTTGGGAGCAGCTAAATGAGTGTGTTAGCGGTTTTGATGCACGAGACCGGGTTATAGTGATGGGTGATTTGAATGCAAAGGTGAGTAATGTGGCAGTTGAGGGAATAATTGGTATGCATGGGGTGTTCAGTGTTGTAAATGGAAATGGTGAAGAGCTTGTAGAGTTATGTGCTGAAAAAGGACTGATGATTGGGAATACCTGGTTTAAAAAGCGAGATATACATAAGTATACTTATGTAAGTAGGAGAGATGGCCAGAGAGCGTTATTGGATTACGTGTTAATTGACAGGCGTGCGAAAGAGAGACTTTTGGATGTCAATGTGCTGAGAGGTGCAACTGGAGGGATGTCTGATCATTATCTTGTGGAGGCTAAGGTGAAGATTAGTATGGGTTTTCAGAAAAGAAGAGTGAATGTTGGGGTGAAGAGGGTGGTGAGAGTAAGTGAGCTTGGGAAGGAGACCTGTGAGAGGAAGTATCAGGAGAGACTGTGTACAGAATGGAAAAAGGTGAGAACAATGGAAGTAAGGGGAGTGGGGGAGGAATGGGATGTATTTAGGGAATCAGTGATGGATTGCGCAAAAGATGCTTGTGGCATGAGAAGAGTGGGAGGTGGGCTGTTTAGAAAGGGTAGTGAGTGGTGGGATGAAGAAGTAAGAGTATTAGTGAAAGAGAAGAGAGAGGCATTTGGATGATTTTTGCAGGGAAAAAATGCAATTGAGTGGGAGAAGTATAAAAGAAAGAGACAGGAGGTCAAGAGAAAGGTGCAAGAGGTGAAAAAAAGGGCAAATGAGAGTTGGGGTGAGAGACTATCTGTAAATTTTAGGGAGAATAAAAAGATGTTCTGGAAGGAGGTAAATAGGGTGCGTAAGACAAGGGAGCAAATGGGAACTTCAGTGAAGGGCGTAAATGGGGAGGTGATAACAAGTAGTGGTGATGTGAGAAGGAGATGGAATGAGTATTTTGAAGGTTTGTTGAATGTGTCTGATGACAGAGTGGCAGATATAGGGTGTTTGGGTCGAGGTGGTGTGCAAAGTGAGAGGGTTAGGGAAAATGATTTGGTAAACAGAGAAGAGGTAGTAAAAGCTTTGCGGAAGATGAAAGCCGGCAAGGCAGCAGGTTTGGATGGCATTGCAGTGGAATTTATTAAAAAAGGGGATGACTGTATTGTTGACTGGTTGGTAAGGTTATTTAATGTATGTATGACTCATGGTGAGGTGCCTGAGGATTGGCGGAATGCGTGCATAGTGCCATTGTACAAAGGCAAAGGGGATAAGAGTGAGTGCTCAAATTAGAGAGGTATAAGTTTGTTGAGTATTCCTGGTAAATTATATGGGAGGGTATTGATTGAGAGGGTGAAGGCATGTACAGAGCATCAGATTGGGGAAGAGCAGTGTGGTTTCAGAAGTGGTAGAGGATGTGTGGATCAGGTGTTTGCTTTGAAGAATGTATGTGAGAAATATTTAGAAAAGGAAATGGATTTGTATGTAGCATTTATGGATCTGGAGAAGGCATATAATAGAGTTGATAGAGATGCTCTGTGGAAGGTATTAAGAATATATGGTGTGGGAGGCAAGTTGTTAGAAGCAGTGAAAAGTTTTTATCAAGGATGTAAGGCATGTGTACGTGTAGGAAGAGAGGAAAGTGATTGGTTCTCAGTGAATGTAGGTTTGCGGCAGGGGTGTGTGATGTCTCCATGGTTGTTTAATTTGTTTATGGATGGGGTTGTTAGGGAGGTAAATGCAAGAGTCTTGGAAAGAGGGGCAAGTATGAAGTCTGTTGGGGAAGAGAGAGCTTGGGAAGTGAGTCAGTTGTTGTTCGCTGATGATACAGCGCTGGTGGCGGATTCATGTGAGAAACTGCAGAAGCTGGTGACGGAGTTTGGTAAAGTGTGTGGAAGAAGAAAGTTAAGAGTAAATGTGAATAAGAGCAAGGTTATTAGGTACAGTAGGGTTGAGGGTCAAGTCAATTGGGAGGTGAGTTTGAATGGAGAAAAACTGGAGGAAGTGAAGTGTTTTAGATATCTGGGAGTGGATCTGTCAGCGGATGGAACCATGGAAGCGGAAGTGGATCATAGGGTGGGGGAGGGGGTGAAAATTTTGGGAGCCTTGAAAAATGTGTGGAAGTCGAGAACATTATCCCGGAAAGCAAAAATGGGTATGTTTGAAGGAATAGTGGTTCCAACAATGTTGTATGGTTGCGAGGCGTGGGCTATGGATAGAGGTGTGCGCAGGAGGATGGATGTGCTGGAAATGAGATGTTTGAGGACAATGTGTGGTGTGAGGTGGTTTGATCGAGTAAGTAACGTAAGGGTAAGAGAGATGTGTGGAAATAAAAAGAGCGCGGTTGAGAGAGCAGAAGAGGGTGTTTTGAAATGGTTTGGGCACATGGAGAGAATGAGTGAGGAAAGATTGACCAAGAGGATATATGTGTCGGAGGTGGAGGGAACGAGGAGAAGAGGGAGACCAAATTGGAGGTGGAAAGATGGAGTGAAAAGGATTTTGTGTGATCGGGGCCTGAACATGCAGGAGGGTGAAAGGAGGGCAAGGAATAGAGTGAATTGGAGCGATGTGGTATACAGGGGTTGACGTGCTGTCAGTGGATTGAATCAAGGCATGTGAAGCGTCCGGGGTAAACCATGGAAAGCTGTGTAGGTATGTATATTTGCGTGTGTGGACGTGTGTATGTACATGTGTATGGGGGGGGTTGGGCCATTTCTTTCGTCTGTTTCCTTGCGCTACCTCGCAAACGCGGGAGACAGCGACGAGGTATAAAAAAAAAAAAAAACTTTCTAAAATGGGAAACAGAAGAAGGAGTCACGTGGGGAGTGCTCATCCTCCTCGAAGGCTCAGACTGGGGTGTCTAAATATGTGTGGATGTAACCAAGATGTGAAAAAAGGAGAGATAGGTAGTATGTTTGAGGAAAGCAACCTGGATGTTTTGGCTCTGAGTGAAACGAAGCTCAAGGGTAAAGGGGAAGAGTGGTTTAGGAATGTCTTGGGAGTAAAGTCAGGGGTTAGTGATGAGAGGACAATAGCAAGGGAAGGAGTAGCAGTACTCCTGAAACAGGAGTTGTGTGAGTATGTGATAGAATGTAAGAAAGTAAATTCTCGATTAATATGGGTAAAACTGAAAGTTGATGGAGAGAGATGGGTGATTATTGGTGCATATGGACATGGGCATGAGAAGAAAGATCATGAGAGGCAAGTGTTTTGGGAGCAGCTGAATGAGTGTGTTAGTTGTTTTGATGCACGAGACCGGGTTATAGTGATGGGTGATTTGAATGCAAAGGTGAGTAATGTGGCAGTTGAGGGAATAATTGGTATACATGGGGTGTTCAGTGTTGTAAATGGAAATGGTGAAGAGCTTGTAGATTTATGTGCTGAAAAAGGACTGGTGATTGGGAATACCTGGTTTAAAAAGCGAGATATACATAAGTATACATATGTAAGCTGGAGAGATGGCCAGAGAGCGTTATTGGATTACGTGTTAATTGACAGGCGTGCGAAAGAGAGACTTTTGGATGTTAATGTGCTGAGAGGTGCAACTGGAGGGATGTCTGATCATTATCTTGTGGAGGCTAAGGTGAAGATTTGTATGGGTTTTCAGAAAAGAAGAGTGAATGTTGGGGTGAAGAGGGTGGTGAGAGTAAGTGAGCTTGGGAAGGAGACTTGTGTGAGGAAGTACCAGGAGAGACTGAGTACAGAATGGAAAAAGGTGAGAACAATGGAAGTAAGGGGAGTGGGGGAGGAATGGGATGTATTTAGGGAATCAGTGATGGATTGTGCAAAAGATGCTTGTGGCATGAGAAGATTGGGAGGTGGGTTGATTAGAAAGGGTAGTGAGTGGTGGGCTGAAGAGGTAAGATTATTAGTGAAAGAGAAGAGAGAGGCATTTGGACGATTTTGCAGGGAAAAAATGCAATTGAGTGGGAGATGTATAAAAGAAAGAGACAGGAGGTCAAGAGAAAGGTGCAAGAGGTGAAAAAGAGGGCAAATGAGAGTTGGGGTGAGAGAGTATCATTAAATTTTAGGGAGAATAAAAAGATGTTCTGGAAGGAGGTAAATAAAGTGCGTAAGACAAGGGAACAAATGGGAACTTCAGTGAAGAGCGCAAATGGGGAGGTGATAACAAGTAGTGGTGATGTGAGAAGGAGATGGAGTGAGTATTTTGAAGGTTTGTTGAATGTGTTTGATGATAGAGTGGCAGATATAGGGTGTTTTGGTCGAGGTGGTGTGCAAAGTGAGAGGGTTAGGGAAAATGATTTGGTAAACAGAGAAGAGGTAGTAAAAGCTTTGCGGAAGATGAAAGCCGGCAAGGCAGCAGGTTTGGATGGTATTGCAGTGGAATTTATTAAAAAAGGGGGTGACTGTATTATTGACTGGTTGGTAAGGTTATTTGATGTATGTATGACTCATGGTGAGGTGCCTGAGGATTGGCGGAATGCGTGCATAGTGCCATTGTACAAAGGCAAAGGGGATAAGAGTGAGTGCTCAAATTACAGAGGTATAAGTTTGTTGAGTATTCCTGGTAAATTATATGGGAGGGTATTGATTGAGAGGGTGAAGGCATGTACAGAGCATCAGATTGGGGAAGAGCAGTGTGGTTTCAAAAGTGGTAGAGGATGTGTGGATCAGGTGTTTGCTTTGAAGAATGTATGTGAGAAATACTTAGAAAAGCAAATGGATTTGTATGTAGCATTTATGGATCTGGATAAGGCATATGATAGAGTTGATAGAGATGCTCTGTGGAAGGTATTAAGAATATATGGATTGGGAGGAAAGTTGTTAGAAGCAGTGAAAAGTTTTTATCGAGGATGTAAGGCATGTGTACGTGTATGAAGAGAGGAAAGTGATTGGTTCTCAGTGAATGTAGGTTTGTGGCAGGGGTGTGTGATGTCTCCATGGTTGTTTAATTTGTTTATGGATGGGGTTGTTAGGGAGGTGAATGCAAGAGTTTTGGAAAGAGGGGCAAGTATGAAGTTTGTTGTGGATGAGAGAGCTTGGGAGGTGAGTCAGTTGTTGTTCGCTGATGATACAGCGCTGGTGGCTGATTCATGTGAGAAACTGCAGAAGCTGGTGACTGAGTTTGGTAAAGTGTGTGGAAGAAGAAAGTTAAGAGTAAATGTGAATAAGAGCAAGGTTATTAGGTACAGTAGGGTTGAGGGTCAAGTCAATTGGGAGGTGAGTTTGAATGGAGAAAAACTGGAGGAAGTGAAGTGTTTTAGATATCTGGGAGTGGATCTGGCAGCGGATGGAACCATGGAAGTGGAAGTGGATCATAGGGTGGGGGAGGGAGCGAAAATTCTGGGGGCCTTGAAGAATGTGTGGAAGTCGAGAACATTATCTCAGAAAGCAAAAATGGGTATGTTTGAAGGAATAGTGGTTCCAACAATGTTGTATGGTTGCGAGGCGTGGGCTATGGATAGAGTTGTGCGCAGGAGGATGGATGTGCTGGAAATGAGATGTTTGAGGACAATGTGTGGTGTGAGGTGGTTTGATCGAGTGAGTAACGTAAGGGTAAGAGAGATGTGTGGAAATAAAAAGAGCGTGGTTGAGAGAGCAGAAGAGGGTGTTTTGAAGTGGTTTGGGCACATGGAGAGAATGAGTGAGGAAAGATTGACCAAGAGGATATATGTGTCGGAGGTGGAGGGAACGAGGAGAAGAGGGAGACCAAATTGGAGGTGGAAAGATGGAGTGAAAAAGATTTTGTGTGATCGGGGCCTGAACATGCAGGAGGGTGAAAGGAGGGCAAGGAATAGAGTGAACTGGAGCGATGTGGTATACCGGGGTTGACGTGCTGTCAGTGGATTGAATCAAGGCATGTGAAGCGTCTGGGGTAAACCATGGAAAGCTGTGTAGGTATGTATATTTCCGTGTGTGGATGTATGTATATACATGTGTGTGGGGGGGGTTGGGCCATTTCTTTCGTCTGTTTCCTTGCGCTACCTCGCAAACGCGGGAGACAGCGACAAAGTATAATAAAATAAATAAGGTGAAGGTGGATCTGCGTCAAGGGTTTGTGATGTCACCTTTTTTTTTTTAATCTGTTTTGTATGGGGTGGTGAGGGAGGTAAATGAGAGGATCTACAGTATACTACGAGTTTGAGATGAGTCACTTATTGTTTGTAGATGATATGGTACTAGTGGCAGCCTCGAGGGAGAAACTGCTGAAGCTGGAGTCAATGTTTGGAAGAATAGGGTGGATGACGGGAGGAAAGCCCAGGGTGCATTCATGAATGCGAAAAGAGATCAGAATCTGTCGGGGCGAGGATGGGTGTGTTTGGTAGTGTAGTAGTCTTAACGGTGCTGTATGGGTGTGAGTCTTTGGTCGTAAATGCAAAAGAGCAGAGGATAGTGGATATCTTGGAATTGAAATGGCTAGGGAAAATATGTAGTGTGAGGAGGATTACTCGCTTAAGGAATGACTTGTAAGACTGAGGTTTGGTAATAAGTGGAATAGGATCAAGAGAGCTGAACAATAGTGCCCAACTGGCTTAGGCATATAGGAGTGCGTGAGTAAAGAGTAGGAAGCAAGGTGGGAGAGAGCGAGGCCTAAACATGCAGGAGGGTGAGATGCGTGCATGGGACAGAGCGTATTGGAGTGCTCTTAGTTGCCAGAACCAGAGAACATGAAGTTGTCAGGGGAAACCACAGAAAGGTCTATGGGGATTGTATATTGTTTCAGCACATTTTGCTGAAAAGCTTGAGATTTAGATGAGAACAAGTGAGAACATTATTTGTGTGTTGCTGGTGCTACCTCGGAGATGTTGGAAACTGCGAATGAATATATATATATATATATATATATATATATATATATATATATATATATATATATATATTCTCCCTGGGGATAGGGGAGAAAGAATACTTCCCACGTATTCCCTGCGTGTCGTAGAAGGCGACTAAAAGGGGAGGGAGCGGGGGGCTGGAAATCCTCCCCTCTCAATTTTTTTTTAATTTTCCAAAAGAAGGAACAGAGAAGGGGGCCAGGTGAGGATATTCCCTCAGTGACCCAGTTCTCTATTCTTAACGCTACCTCGCTAACGCGGGAAATGGCGAATAGTTTGAAAAAAAAAAAAAAAAAAATATATATATATATATATATATATATATATATATATATATATATATATATATATATATATATATATATATTTTCTTTCTTTTCTTTTAAAGTATCCGCCATTTCCCGCATTAGCGAGGTAGCATTGAGAACAGAGGACTGGGCCTTTGTGGAATATCCTCACCTGGCCCCCCCTCTGTTCCTTCTTTTGGAAAATTAGAAAAAAGAAAAAAAAAAACGAGAGGGGAGGATTTCCAGCCTCCCGCTCCCTTCCCTTTTAGTCGCCTTCTACGACACGCAGGGAATACGTGGGAAGTATTCTTCATCCCCTATCCCCAGGGATATATATTCTTTTTTTTTTTTTTTTCATACTATTCGCCATTTCCCGCGTTTGCGAGGTAGCGTTAAGAACAGAGGACTGGGCCTTAGACGGAAAATCCTCATCTGCCCCCTTCTCTGTTCCTTCTTTTGGAAAATTAAAAAAAAACGAGAGGGGAGGATTTCCAGCCACCCGCTCCCTCCCCTTTTAGTCGCCTTCTACGACACGCAGGGAATACGTGGGAAGTATTCTTTCTCCCCCATCCCCAGGGATATATATATATATATATATATATATATATATATATATATATATATATATATATATATATATATATTTTTTTTTTTTTCAAACTATTCGCCATTTCCCGCATTAGCGAGGTAGCGTTAAGAACAGAGGACTGGGCCTTTTTCGGAATATCCTCACCTGGCCCCCTCTGTTCCTTCTTTTGGAAAATTAAAAAGAAACGAGAGGGGAGGATTTCCAGCCCCCCGCTCCCTCCCCTTTTAGTCGCCTTCTACGACACGCAGGGAATGCATGGGAAGTATTCTTAATCCCCTATCCCCAGGGATAATATATATATATATTTTTTTTTTTTTTTTTTTTTTTTTATACTTTGTCGCTGTCTCCCGCGTTTGCGAGGTAGTGCAAGGAAACAGACGAAAGAAATGGCCCAACCCCCCCCATACACATGTACATACACACGTCCACACACGCAAATATACATACCTACACAGCTTTCCATGGTTTACCCCGGACGCTTCACATGCCTTGATTCAATCCACTGACAGCACGTCAACCCCTGTATACCACATCGCTCCAATTCACTCTATTCCTTGCCCTCCTTTCACCCTCCTGCATGTTCAGGCCCCGATCACACAAAATCCTTTTCACTCCATCTTTCCACCTCCAATTTGGTCTCCCTCTTCTCCTCGTTCCCTCCACCTCCGACACATATATCCTCTTGGTCAATCTTTCCTCACTCATTCTCTCCATGTGCCCAAACCATTTCAAAACACCCTCTTCTGCTCTCTCAACCACGCTCTTTTTATTTCCACACATCTCTCTTACCCTTACGTTACTTACTCGATCAAACCACCTCACACCACACATTGTCCTCAAACATCTCATTTCCAGCACATCCATCCTCCTGCGCACAACTCTATCCATAGCCCACGCCTCGCAACCATACAACATTGTTGGAACTACTATTCCTTCAAACATACCCATTTTTGCTTTCCGGGATAATGTTCTCGACTTCCACACATTTTTCAAGGCTCCCAAAATTTTTGCCCCCTCCCCCACCCTATGATCCACTTCCGCTTCCATGGTTCCATCCGCTGACAGATCCACTCCCAGATATCTAAAACACTTCACTTCCTCCAGTTTTTCTCCATTCAAACTCACCTCCCAATTGACTTGACCCTCAACCCTACTGTACCTAATAACCTTGCTCTTATTCACATTTACTCTTAACTTTCTTCTTCCACACACTTTACCAAACTCCGTCACCAGCTTCTGCAGTTTCTCACATGAATCCGCCACCAGCGCTGTATCATCAGCGAACAACAACTGACTCACTTCCCAAGCTCTCTCATCCCCAACAGACTTCATACTTGCCCCTCTTTCCAAGACTCTTGCATTTACCTCCCTAACAACCCCATCCATAAACAAATTGAACAACCATGGAGACATCACACACCCCTGCCGCAAACCTACATTCACTGAGAACCAATCACTTTCCTCTCTTCCTACACGTACACATGCCTTACATCCTCGATAAAAACTTTTCACTGCTTCTAACAACTTGCCTCCCACACCATATATTCTTAATACCTTCCACAGAGCATCTCTATCAACTCTATCATATGCCTTCTCCAGATCCATAAATGCTACATACAAATCCATTTGCTTTTCTAAGTATTTCTCGCATACATTCTTCAAAGCAAACACCTGATCCACACATCCTCTACCACTTCTGAAACCACACTGCTCTTCCCCAATCTGATGCTCTGTACATGCCTTCACCCTCTCAATCAATACTCTCCCATATAATTTACCAGGAATACTCAACAAACTTATACCTCTGTAATTTGAGCACTCACTCTTATCCCCTTTGCCTTTGTACAATGGCACTATGCACGCATTCCGCCAATCCTCAGGCACCTCACCATGAGTCATACATACATTAAATAACCTTACCAACCAGTCAACAATACAGTCACCCCCTTTTTTAATATATATATATATATATATATATATATATATATATATATATATATATATATATTATTATTATTATCTATTATTTATATATATATATATATATATATATATATATATATATATATATATATATATATATATATATATATATATACATACATAAACACCCATACTGGCATACATACATATACATTTTGTTTTCAGAAATGGTAGAGGATATGTGGATCAGGTTCTTGCTTTGAAGACTCTCTGTGAGAAATACTTAGAAAAACAGATGGATTTGTGTGTGGCATTTATGGATTTGGTGAAGGCATATGATAGGGTTGATGGAGATGCTTTGTGGAAGGTCTTAAGAGTAAATGGTGTGGGAGGTAAGCTGTAGAAGCAGTGAAATTCTTTTAACCAAGAATTTAAGGCATGTGTATGAGTAGGAAGAGAGTAGAGTGATTTGTTCTAAGTGAATGTTGGTCTGCGACTGGGGTGTGTGATGTCCCCATGGTTGTTTAATTTATTCATGGATTGGTTGATTAGGGAGGTAAATGCAAGTTTTGGAGATGGGCAAGTATGCAGCCTGTTGGGGATGACAGGCCCTGGGAAGTGAATGCAAATGATACCTCACTGGTGGCTGATTTGAGTTAGAAACTGCAGAAATTGGTGGCTGAGTGTGGAAGAGTATGTTAAAGGAGAGAGTTGAGAGTAAATGTGAATAGGAGCAAGGTTTTTAGGTTCAATAAGGTTGAAGGACAAGTTGATTGGGATGTAAGTATGAATGGAGAAAAATTGGGGGAAAAATGTTTTAGATATGTTGGAGTCAACATAGTAGTGAAAGGAACTATGGAAGCGGATATGAGTCACAGGTTAGGGAGGGGGTGAAGGTGCGGAAGGAGAGAATATTATCTTGGAGAGCATATGAATATGTACATGTGTATATATGTATTTGTCTATGTATTACATGTATGTATATGTGTATAGGTTGATTTGTATATGTATACATATGTATATATGCATTTATGGGCATTTATGTATATGTGTATATGAGTGGATGAGCCATTCTTTGTCTGTTTCCTGGTGCTACCTCGCTGTTGCGGGAATTGGCGATCAAGTATGATAAGTATATATATACCCTTACCTGAGCCAGATACCCATTTTATTGACCAACCCTCTGGGGTGGATGAACAGCTGGGTTGACTGTGGAGCGACTACCACAGCCAGGATTTGAACATGTGGCTTGACCCTGCGTTGCCCGTGAATGTGTCACGGTCAGAAACACTAACTGCTACACCTTGGGATTCTGTTGATAGAAATTCCATGAAATAGAAAGGGACAGGCCAGTTAGAAGACACAACATGTAATTAAGGAAGAAATTTTGAGAAAATATGTGCACAATACATTAATTCAATTGTAAAGTGATGACTGGATAGAATAAAACCACGGGAAGAAGCAGTGAATGCAGAGTGCTAGAAAGAAAGCTTGCATAATTTAAAGAAAGTTCAAGAGATGGGGGTCCTTTAAGTATAAAACTAAAACTCATAATTTGCACAAATAGGTAGTGTTTGATAGGTAATCACACATATGAACTTTCATATATTTCAGAATAACTAATGAATAGTTTTTTTAATTTCCATGCCATCACATTACATAATTACTCAGCAAAATGCAATTAAGCGTAATATTTTAGACAGTTAGCATTATTCATCTCAAAAAGAAAACTTAGAGAAAATGCTTACATGTGAAAGGTACTTCTCAGATGATAAAGTAATGGACTAACAGAACAAAAATCACATGAAGTATCAGTAATTCAGAGTATTAAAGTAAGAAAGATGATACAAAAGTTTTGCCTTTTTGCTGCACACTTAGAGATACAGTATTCCCCAAAAAATGTTTCCATAATATGTTATTTAGATTAACTAGAACATAGTTTTCTGAATAAGATGACAAACAGCTCAGTATCTTGAGAAATTATTTATGTGTGCTTTGTGCCCTTTAAGTTTTGTTTCTCTGGTTCCAGGCACATGAGCTATTCCTGGTGTACCATCGCGTATATTTGATGTAATTTCACATCTTCATTTTTTACTCATACAATCACAAAGCATTTTGATGATGATATAGGTGCAGGGGATGTGGCTAGGGACTGGTGGAATTAAGTATAGAGCATACAGTAAGTACACCAATACAGGAGAGTGAAAGATAGGCTCGAATTGGCCCAGGCACCCAGAGAATTCATATCATGTCATATAGTGGTATTAGTTGTATCTTTTAAGTTTTATGTCAAACAAATAGAGATTTGAAACATTTTCTTAACTAGTTCTTGTTATTTAGTAAGAGTTTCACAGCTTCACTTATTATTATGTACCAAGAGGGCGCAGAGCTCATACAGACCTCCTTAACTTTTTCACTTAGACTGACCAGAGTATCGAAAAACTTAGGTATAGTGTTTTGTAACAAAATGTGGAGTACCACCACAAGCAATAATTGCTGTACGTTTTGCCTTGAGGCAGAGGGAGGTAATTCACTATCTACTGTGAAAGGATAATGAAATATCATGAAGCAAACACACTGTCAACAGCAACTGGGTTTAGAAATGAGGTTCAGTAAGCATAAAACCCCTCTGCATATAAACAAATAGTTATTGGCAAATAGCTTCGTTTCATAGATTTAAGTGTCACTAATTAGTAGTACCTTTAGATTTGAACTCCATTACAACCCATGGTTATTCAGAAATTTATAATAAAACTAGTAGATCAGATAGTTTATTCTTCTTGAATAAGAAAGGAACTTCTTAGAAGATTAGTATAGTATTTGTTAGATGTTGGATGAAGCTTGCCATATCAAAATTTTATGATGTATTATTGCAGGTTCCACCAAGTGAACTGGTACGTGAAGGAGTTCGAGTGTGTAGAGTGGTACAAGATCCAGGCCAGTTTGTAGTGGTGTTTCCAGGTGCCTTTACTTCTAGTATATGTAAAGGCTATCTTGTCTCAGAGAGTGCATTCTTTGCTCGACCACAGTATTTTGAACGTGCTGTTGCTGTAAGTATAGTTTGATACAATATTTTCTTTTAATATGATGAAAGGTAGTGGAACTGAATGTTTGAAAATTTAAGTAAAGTACTGTTTTGGAGTATGAATATTCTAACCAATACTTTTGGATTCTAACCAAGACTTTTGGATGTTAATGTGCTGAGAGGTGCAACTGGAGGGATGTCTGATCATTATCTTGTGGAGGCTAAGGTGAAGATTTGTATGGGTTTTCAGAAAAGAAGAGTGAATGTTGGGGTGAAGAGGGTGGTGAGAGTAAGTGAGCTTGGGAAGGAGACTTGTGTGAGGAAGTACCAGGAGAGACTGAGTACAGAATGGAAAAAGGTGAGAACAATGGAAGTAAGGGGAGTGGGGGAGGAATGGGATGTATTTAGGGAATCAGTGATGGATTGCGCAAAAGATGCTTGTGGCATGAGAAGAGTGGGAGGTGGGTTGATTAGAAAGGGTAGTGAGTGGTGGGATGAAGAAGTAAGATTATTAGTGAAAGAGAAGAGAGAGGCATTTGGATGATTTTTGCAGGGAAAAAATGCAATTGAGTGGGAGACGTATAAAAGAAAGAGACAGGAGGTCAAGAGAAAGGTGCAAGAGGTGAAAAAGAGGGCAAATGAGAGTTGGGGTGAGAGAGTATCATTAAATTTTAGGGAGAATAAAAAGATGTTCTGGAAGGAGATAAGTAAAGTGCGTAAGACAAGGGAGCAAATGGGAACTTCAGTGAAGGGCGCAAATGGGGAGGTGATAACAAGTAGTGGTGATGTGAGAAGGAGATGGAGTGAGTATTTTGAAGGTTTGTTGAATGTGTTTGATGATAGAGTGGCAGATATAGGGTGTTTTGGTCGAGGTGGTGTGCAAAGTGAGAGGGTTAGGGAAAATGATTTGGTAAACAGAGAAGAGGTAGTAATAGCTTTGCGGAAGATGAAAGCCAGCAAGGCAGCAGGTTTGGATGGTATTGCAGTGGAATTTATTAAAAAAGGGGTGACTGTATTATTGACTGGTTGGTAAGGTTATTTGATGTATGTATGACTCATGGTGAGGTGCCTGAGGATTGGTGGAATGCGTGCATAGTGCCATTGTACAAAGGCAAAGGGGATAAGAGTGAGTGCTCAAATTACAGAGGTATAAGTTTGTTGAGTATTCCTGGTAAATTATATGGGAGGGTATTGATTGAGAGGGTGAAGGCATGTACAGAGCATCAGATTGGGGAAGAGCAGTGTGGTTTCAGAAGTGGTAGAGGATGTGTGGATCAGGTGTTTGCTTTGAAGAATGTATGTGAGAAATACTTAGAAAAGCAAATGGATTTGTATGTAGCATTTATGGATCTGGAGAAGGCATATGATAGAGTTGATAGAGATGCTCTGTGGAAGGTATTAAGAATATATGGATTGGGAGGCAAGTTATTAGAAGCAGTGAAAAGTTTTTATCGAGGATGTAAGGCATGTGTATGTGCAGGAAGAGAGGAAAGTGATTGGTTCTCAGTGATTGTAGGTTTGCAGCAGGGGTATGTGATGTCTCCATGGTTGTTTAATTTGTTTATGGATGGGTTGTTAGGGAGGTGAATGCAAGAGTTTTGGAAAGAGGGGCAAGTATGAAGTCTGTTGGGGATGAGAGAGCTTGGGAAGTGAGTCAGTTGTTGTTCGCTGATGATACAGCGCTGGTGGCTGATTCATGTGAGAAACTGCAGAAGCTGGTGACTGAGTTTGGTAAAGTGTGTGAAAGAAGAAAGTTAAGAGTAAATGTGAATAAGAGCAAGGTAATTAGGTACAGTAGGGTTGAGGGTCAAGTCAATTGGGAGGTAAGTTTGAATGGAGAAAAACTGGAGGAAGTAAAGTGTTTTAGATATCTGGGAGTGGATCTGGCAGCGGATGGAACCATGGAAGCGGAAGTGGATCATAGGGTGGGGGAGGGGGCAAAAATCCTGGGAGCCTTGAAGAATGTGTGGAAGTCGAGAACATTATCTCGGAAAGCAAAAATGGGTATGTTTGAAGGAATAGTGGTTCCAACAATGTTGTATGGTTGCGAGGCGTGGGCTATGGATAGAGTTGTGCGCAGGAGGATGGATGTGCTGGAAATGAGATGTTTGAGGACAATGTGTGGTGTGAGGTGGTTTGATCGAGTAAGTAACGTAAGGGTAAGAGAGATGTGTTGAAATAAAAAGAGTGTGGTTGAGAAAGCAGAAGAGGGTGTTTTGAAATGGTTTGGGCACATGGAGAGAATGAGTGAGGAAAGATTGACCAAGAGGATATATGTGTCGGAGGTGGAGGGAACGAGGAGAAGTGGGAGACCAAATTGGAGGTGGAAAGATGGAGTGAAAAAGATTTTGTGTGATCGGGGCCTGAACATGCAGGAGGGTGAAAGGAGGGCAAGGAATAGCGTGAATTGGATCGATGTGGTATACCAGGGTTGACTTGCTGTCGGTGGATTGAATCAGGACATGTGAAGCGTCTGGGGTAAACCATGGAAAGCTGTGTATGTATGTATATTTGCGTGTGTGGATGTATGTATATACATGTGTATAGGGGTGGGTTGGGCCATTTCTTTCGTCTGTTTCCTTGCGCTACCTCGCAAACGCGGGAGACAGCGACAAAGCAAAAAAAAAAAATACTATTATCAGCAGATTGCTTACCGAAATGCTAGTTACAGTATATTTTCATTGAGATTCGTGAGGTCATGATTTGAATTGGGTATGCATTCCATGAAAGTGCTATTCAAAGCAAAATCATTTCCCTTATAAGAACTGAAATAAGATTGCTGTTTACATTCTTACATTCATGTTTTCTAATGTAATGAAAACAAATTGATATGCAGTATAGGATTGCCCCTTTTTCATATTTGTTCATCATTTTCCCACAATAGTGAGGTAGTGCCAGAAACAGGCAAAGAATGCCTTCATTTGCTCAACATCCACTCGGTACCTGTTGTGTGAAATGCACTTTAATCAGAGCCCCCTGTCCACTGCCAAGCTCCAAACATTTTTCTGTGGTTCCCCTGACTGCAGTTTATACCCTGGTTTAACCCATTGACAGTACATTATCCCCTCTTTACCACATTGAACTAATGCACTCTGTCCCATGAAAGCATATTCTGGCCTTGATAACATGAAGTATCTTTCACTGCATCCTGCCATCTAGTCCTCAGTCTCCATCTCTTATTTCTTCCACTTGTGACATGCATATCCTCTTAGTCAGTCTTTTCTGACTCATTCTGATGATGTCCAAACCATTTCAGAGCATCCTCTTGAGCTTTCACAGGTATGCTACCACACCTCTTTCTTATTTATTTATATTTATTATACTTTGTTGCTGTCTCCTGCGTTAGCGAGGTAGCGCAAGGAAACAGATAAAAGAATGGCCCAACCCACCCACATACATATTTATAGACATACACGTCCACACACGCACATATACATACCTGTGCATCTCAACGTATACATATATATATGCACACAGACATATACATATATACTCATGTACATAATTCATACTGTCTGCCCTTATTCATTCCCGTTGCCACCCCGCCACACATGAAATAACTACCCACTCTCCCCGTATGTGCACGTGGTAGCGCTAGGAAAAGACAACAAAGGCCACATTCGTTCACACTCAGTCTGTAGCTGTCATGTATAACGCACCAAAACCACAGCTCCCTTTCCACATCCAGGCCCCACAGAACTTTCCATGGTCTACCCTAGACGCTTCACATGCCCTGGTTCAATTCATTGACAGCACGTCGACCCTGGTATACCACATCGTTCCAATACACTATTCCTTGCACGCCTTTCACCCTCCAGCATGTTCAGGCCCCAATCACTCAAAATCTTTTTCACTCCATCTTTTCACCTCCTATTTGGTCTCCCACTTCTTGTCGTTCCCTCCACCTCTGAAACATATATCCTCTTTGTCAATCTTTTCTCACTCATTCTCTCCATGTGACCAAACCATTTCAAAACACCCTCTTCTGCTTTCTCAACCACACTCTTTTTATTACCACACATCTCTCTTACCCTTTCATTACTTACTTGATCAAACCACCTCACACCACATATTGTCCTCAAACATCTCATTTCCAGCACATCCGCCCTCCTCCCCACAACTCTATCTATAGCCCATGCCTTGCAACCATATATCATTGTTGGAAATACTATTCCTTCAAACATACCCATTTTTGCTTTCCAAGATAACGTTTTCGACTTTCACACATTCTTCAATGCTCCCAGAACTTTTGCCCCCTCCCCCACCCTATGATTCACTTCCGCTTCCATGGTTCCATCTGCGGCCAAATCCACTCCCAGATATCTAAAACACTTTACTTCCTCCAGTTTTTCTCCATTCAAACTTACCTCCCAGTTGACTTGTCCCTCAACCCTAGTGTACCTAATAACCTTGCTCTTATTCACATTTACTCTCAGCTTTCTTCTTTCACACACTTAACCAAACTCAGTCACCAGCTTCTGCAGTTTCTCACCCGAATCAGCCACCAGCGCTGTATCATCAGCGAACAACAACTGACTCACTTCCTAAGCTCTCTCATCCACAACAGACTACATACTTGCCCCTCTTTCCAAAACTCTTGCAACCTCATCCATAAACAAATTAAACAACCATGGAGACACCACGCACCCCTGCTGCTAACCAACGTTCACTGAGAACCAATCACTTTCCTCTCTTTCTACAAGTACACACGTCTTACATCCTCGATAAAAATTTTTTACTGCTTCTAACAACTTGCCTCCCACACCATTATATTCCTAATCCCTTCCACAGAGCATCTCTATCAACTCTATCATATGCCTTCTCCAGATCCATAAATGCTACATACAAATCCATTTGCTTTTCTAAGTATTTCTCACATACATTCTTCAAAGCAAACACCTGATCCACACATCCTCTCCCACTTCTGAAACCACACTACTCTTCCCCAATCTGATGATCTGTACATGCCTTCACCCTCTCAATCAATACCCTCCCATATGATTTCCCAGGAATACTGAACAAACTTATACCTCTGTAATTTGAGCACTCACTTTTATCCCCTTTGCCTTTGTACAATGGCACTATGCAAGCATTCCTCCAATCCTCAGGCACCTCACCATGAGTCATACATACATTAAATAATCTTACCATCCAGTCAACAATACAGTCACCCCCTTTTTTAATAAATTCTACTGCAATACGATCCAAACCCGCTGCCTTGCTGGCTTTCATCTTGAGCAAAGCTTTTACTATCTCTTCTCTGTTTATCAAATCATTCTCCCTAACCCCATCACTTTGCACACCACCTTTACCAAAACACCCTATATCTGCCACTCCATCATCAAACACATTCAACAAACCTTCAAAATACTCACTACATCTCGAGACTTCTGACATCACCACTACTTGTTATCACCTCCTCATTAGCCCCCTTCACTGATGTTCCCATTTGTTCCCTTTTCTTATGCACTATATTTACCTCCTATCAAAACATCTTTTTTTTTTTTTTTTTTGCCGCTGTCTCCCGTGTTTGCGAGGTAGCGCAAGGAAACAGACGAAAGAAATGGCCCAACCCACCCCCATACACATGTATATACATACGTCCACACACGCAAATATACATACCTACACAGCTTTCCATGGTTTACCCCAGACGCTTCACATGCCCTGATTCAATCCACTGACAGCACGTCAACCCCGGTATACCACATCGATCCAATTCACTCTATTCCTTGCCCTCCTTTCACCCTCCTGCATGTTCAGGCCCCGATCACACAAAGTCTTTTTCACTCCATCTTTCCACCTCCAATTTGGTCTCCCACTTCTCCTCGTTCCCTCCACCTCCGACACATATATCCTCTTGGTCAATCTTTCCTCACTCATTCTCTCCATGTGCCCAAACCATTTCAAAACACCCTCTTCTGCTCTCTCAACCACGCTCTTTTTATTTCCACACATCTCTCTTACCCTTACATTACTTACTCGATCAAACCACCTCACACCACACATTGTCCTCAAAAATCTCATTTCCAGCACATCCATCCTCCTGCGCACAACTCTATCCATAGCCCACGCCTCGCAACCAGACAACATTGTTGGAACCACTATTCCTTCAAACATACCCATTTTTGCTTTCCGAGATAATGTTCTCGACTTCCACACATTCTTCAAGGCTCCCAGGGTTTTTGCCCCCTCCCTCACCCTATGATCCACTTCCGCTTCCATGGTTCCATCCGCTGCCAGATCCACTCCCAGATATCTAAAACACTTTACTTCCTCCAGTTTTTCTCCATTCAAACTTACCTCCCAATTGACTTGACCCTCAACCCTACTGTACCTAATAACCTTGCTCTTATTCACATTTACTCTTAACTTTCTTCTTTCACACACTTTACCAAACTCAGTCACCAGCTTCTGCAGTTTCTCACATGAATCAGCCACCAGTGCTGTATCATCAGCGAACAACAACTGACTCACTTCCCAAGCTCTCTCATCCCCAACAGACTTCATACTTGCCCCTCTTTCCAAAACTCTTGCATTTACCTCCCTAACAACCCCATCCATAAACAAATTAAACAACCATGGAGACATCACACACCCCTGCCGCAAACCTACATTCACTGAGAACCAATCACTTTCCTCTCTTCCTACACGTACACATGCATTACATCCTCGATAAAAACTTTTCACTGCTTCTAACAACTTGCCTCCCACACCATATATTCTTAATACCTTCCATAGAGCATCTCTATCAACTCTATCATATGCCTTTTATCTTTTTATTCTCTCTAAAATTTAATGATACTCTCTCACCCCAACTCTCATTTGCCCTCTTTTTCACCTCTTGCACCTTTCTCTTGACCTCCTGCCTCTTTCTTTTATACATCTCCTGGTCATTTGCATTATTTCCGTGCAAAAATTGTCCAAATGCCTCTCTCCTCTCTTTCACTAACAATCTTACTTCTTCTTCCCACCATTCACTACCCTTTCTAATCTGCCCACCTCCCACACTTCTCATGCCACAAGCATCTTTTGCACAAGCCATCACTGCTTCCCTAAATACATCCCATTCCTCCCCCACTCCCCTTACCTCCTTTGTTCTCACCTTTTTCCATTTTGTACTCAGTCTCTCCTGGTACTTCCTCACACAAGTCTCCTTCCCAAGCTCACTTACTCTCATCACTCTCTTCACCCCAACATTCTCTCTTCTTTTCTGAAAACCTCTACAAATCTTCACTTTCGCCTCCACAAAATAATGATCAGACATCCCTCCAGTTGCACCTCTCAGCATATTAACATCCAAAGGTCTCTCTTTCACGTGCCTATAAATTAACATGTAATCCAATAACACTCTCTGACCATCTCTCCTACTTACATACATATACTTATGTATATCTCTCTTTTTAAACCAGGTATTCCCAATCACCAGTCCTTTTTCAGCACATAAATGTACAAGCTCTTCACCATTACCATTTACATCACTGAACACCCCATGTACACCAGTTATTCCCTCAACTGCCATATTACTCACCTTTGCATTCAAATCACCCATCACTGTAACCCAGTCTCGTGCATCAAAACTAATAACACACTCACTCAGCTGCTTCCAAAACACTTGCTCCTCATGATCTTTCTTCTCATGCCCAGGTGCATATGCACCAATAATCACCCATCTCTCTCCATCCACTTTCAGTTTTACCCATATCAATCTAGAGTTTGCTTTCTTACACTCTATTACATACTCCCACCACTCCTGTTTCAGGAGTAGTGCTACTCCTTCCCTTGCTCTTGTCCTCTCACTAACCCCTGACTTTACTCCCAAGACATTCCCAAACCACTCTTCTGCTTTACCCTTGAGCTTTGTTTCACTCAGAGCCAAAGCATCCACGCTCCTTTCCTCAAACATACTGCCTATCTCTCCTTTTTTCTCATCTTGCTTACATCCACACACATTTAGACATCCTAATCTGAGCCTTCAAGGAGGATGAGCACTCCCTGCGGGACTCCTTCTGTTTCCCCTTTTAGAAAGTTAAAATACAAGGAGGGATGGTTTCTAGCCCCCACTCCCATCCCCTTTAGTCGCCTTCTACAACAGGTGAGGAATGCTTGGGAAGTATTATTTCTCTTATATTTTATTTGATCAGCCCTCTTCATACCACAAATTTTCTTCAAGCATTTAATTTCCAACACATCCACCTTCCCTACTTTTTTTTATGTTGATATCCTTGCCTTGCATCTGTAAAGTGCTGTTTGGACCACTGTACCATAAGATATACCCATCTTTGCCCTCACAGACAGTGGCCTTTCTTTCCACAGACTCCTCAGCTGCATGTGGTCATTCCTTAGAAATGTGCTCTCTCTTATAAGTAATTTCTTCTCTGTAGTATGTCATCCATTCGATTTTTCCATTATCCTTTCTAGAGCCATACAAACCACCCTCATGAGGGAGACTAGTTTGGAATTCAGTGTCTCTCCTTGGTCACTTCTCTTAGTGAACTGGTGGTGACTGGGCTGTGCAAAAGTAGATATGGACTTTCTTCATCTTACTACCTTTATAAAGCAAGTGGATTTGATAACCATCAGCACGCAAAATTTGGTGCAGTGATTGGATCTTATCTTCAGTTAAGTTCATATGAAAAGAACTCTCCATATTACTGAGTTACTATTGTGGGATATCAAAGTGAACTGACTTTCCTATAGAGTGGAAGAATTTGGTGGAGGGAGAGAAATAGTGTAAGAAAGCAGGGAATGATGTGGCATGTATGGACTGGAAAAAGTGGAGACTTTTGCTGTAGCCACCCTCTTGATAGGAGTTCCTGGAGGGAACAGGTGTCAGAGATATAGGTAGATAGATTTATTCACATTTACTCTCAACTCTCTCCTTTCACACTCTTGCAAACTCAGTCATTAACTTTTGCAGCTCCTCACTTGAATCCGTTACCAGCAAACAACAACTGACTCGCCTCCCAGGCCCTTTCATCCCCCACAGACTGCATACTCCCTCCCATCTCTAAGTCTCTTGTATTTACTTCCCTTATCTCCCCATTCATAAACAAATTGGACAACCATGGTGACATCACATACCCCTACTGCTAGCCTTCCTTCAATTGGAACCATTTACTCTGTTCTCTTCATACTTATACATATGCTTTACACCCTTGATAAGAACTCACTGCTTTTAGTAGCTTTTCTCCCACACCTTATATTCTTAAGACCTTTCACAAGGCATCTCAATCGTCCATATCATATGCTTTCTCCAGGTCCATAAATGCCATATACAAATCCATCTGTTTTTGTAAGTATTTCTCACTCATTTCTTAAAATCAAAGAACTGATCCACACATCCTCTAAACCTCTTAATACCACACTGCTCCTCCCCAGTCTGATGCTTTGCTAGATGCCATCACCCTCGTAATCAATACCCTCCCATAAATCTCATAGGTATACTCAACAAACTTATACCCCAGTAATTTGAACACTCATCTTTATCCTCCTTGCATTTATGCAGTGGCACTATAAATACATTCCACTAATTCTCAGGCACCTCACCATGATCCATGCATACATCAAAAATACTTAGCAACCATTCAGCAACACAGTCACCCTTTTACTTAATAAATTCAGCCACCCTGCCACATTTCATCTCTTCACCAAACCATTCTCCATGGCTCTCACACTTTGCATAATACCCTGACCAAGACACCCTACATCTGCCACTCTTGTCATCATACATATTTAACAGTCCTTCAGAATACTCACTCCAACCCCTCCTCTGTCACTAACTGCTATCACTTCCCCTTTTACCCCCTCCTCCATTGTTCCAACTTATTCTCTTGTCTTTTGCACATCATTTGCATCCTTTCAAAACATCTAATTCTCCCTAAAGTTTACTGATACTCACTCACCCAACTCTCATTTGCCCTGTTTTTAAACCCCTGCACTTTCCTCTTGAATTCCTTCTGCTTTCTTTTATACATCCCCAATCATTTGCACTCCTTTCCTGCAAGTACCACCCAAGTACAACCCTGGTATACCATATCGTTCCATTTCATTCTATTCCTTGCACGCCAGTCACCCTCCTGTATGTTCAGGCCCCGATTGCTCAAAATCTTTTTCACTTCATCCTTCCACCTCCAATTTGGTCTCCCGCTTCTTGTTTCCTCCACTTCTGACAGTCATATCCTCTTTGTCAATCTTTCCTCACTCGTTATCTCCATGTGTCGAAGCCATTTCAACACACTCTCTTATGCTTTCTCAACCACGCTCTTTTTATTACCACACATTTCTCTTACCCTTTCATATTTTACTTGATCAAACCATCTAACACCACATGTTGTCCTCAAACATTCAATTTCCAGCACATCCCCCCTCCTCTGCACAATCATATTTATAGCCCAGACTGCATACTTGCTCCTCTTTCCAAAACTCTTGCATTCACTTCCCTAACCACCCCATCCATAAACAAACTGAACGACCATGGAGACATGATGCACCCCGCCTCAAACTGACATTCAGTGGGAACCAATCACTTTCCTCTCTTCCTACTCGTCCACGTGCCTTACATCCTTGGTAAAAACTCTTCACTGCTTCTCGCAACTTACCTCCCACACTATATATTCTTAAAACCTTCCACAAGCATCTCTATCAACCATATCATATGCCTTCTGCAGATCCATGAATGTGAAATACAAATCCATCTATTTTTCTAATTACTTCTCACATACATTCTTCAATACAAACATTTGATCCACACATCCTCTGCCACTTCTGAAACCACACTGCTCTTCTCCAATTTGATGCTCTGTACATGCCTTTACCTTATCAATCAATACCCTCCCTTATAAGTTCCCAGGAATACTCAACAAACTTATGCCTCTGTACATGCCTTTATCCTCTCAATCAGTACCCTCCCATATGATTTCCCAGGAATACTCAACAAACTTATGCCCCTGTAATTTGAAACCCATCTTTATCCCCTTTGCCTTTATACAATGGCACTATGCATGCATTCCGCCAATCCTCAGGCACTTCTCCATGATGCATACATACATTGAATATCCTTATGAACCAATCAACAACACAGTCATCCCCATTTTTGATTTCCATTTACATTACTGATTACAGTAAGCCCCTAGTTATACCCTGCACTACCAATCACTAATCCCTGGTCTCCTGTATGAGAACTGCTGACACACTCACTAATCTGCTTCCAAAACACTTGCCTATCATGATCTTTTCTTCATGGCTAGGAGCATGAGCACTGATAATTACCCATCTCTCACCATCCACTTTCATTTTCACTCGTCAGTCTTGAGCTTACTTCCTTACACTCTTTTATACACTCCGAAAAATCCTGCTTTAGCAGTAGTGCTACTCCTTTTTGTAGATGTTGTCCTCTCACCTACCCCTGACTTAACTCCAAAGACATTTCCAAACCATTCATCCCCTTTACCCTTAAGCTTTTTTCTTTTTTCTTTTCTTTTTTTTTTCTCTCTCAAAGCTAGAAAACCAGGTTTCTTTCCTCAGACTTACTACCCGTCTCTCCTTTCTTTTGATCTTGGTTACATCCATGCATGTTTAAACACCCCAGCCTCAGCCTTCAAGGAGGAGAGCACTCCCTGCTTGGCACCTTCTGTTCCTTCCTTTAAGAACTGAAAGAAGAAAAGGGGGAGGGGGTAATCCAGGAAACAGCAAACCACAGTTAACATTTAACAGTTGCCAAATGCTTTGGGATTTAGTTCCTCTCTGAGAAGTCATTTTGGGAAGTTAACTACATTAGAACTCTTCTTTTCTAGATGATAATTGGGTACCAATGCACTGATTCCATTCACACCCTAATCCTGTTACCTGGTGGCTAGGATACAAGTGATTATTGGCCCATACTGATTGAACTTGTGTAACATAACCATTGTTTACTAATTTGGTGTCTGATATTTATCCTGCTGGTGGTGTTATTTTTCTTTTTGCATTTATGGTATTACAGTAATGTTCATGCTTGTGATGTGTATGAGGGTAATGCATCTGTTTTTCTGACTGAGTGGGCTCTATCTACCTCTGACCCTGGGAATCATGTGCTTGTGCATGTTTGTATATATCCTTGATATTCTAGTGGTAAATAAAGATTACGTTTTATATATTCTTTCATAACCCAGATCTACTCCAGAACAAGTGACTCATTATTTCTGTCTGTGATAATCGCCTGGTTGTTAATAGGGGTCCTCTTCATGTCACCATGGTAACATAAGGACTCGTTTGACCTGGGATCATCTTAAATTGAATGTATCTTTTTGTTATTTTGATTAATCATTTTTACTGCAACATCTGACTTGTACAACAGACTAATTTTGTGATATTTTGCACCCAAACAGATGGGCCCAGCATTTTGCATAGCTAGGCTGTTATTCATGTCACCAACCTCACCATGCACTCATTGTGTCCATGCATGTTCAGCATTATGTTGTGTGTTTATGCCATGCTTCTTGCACAGGATTATTATGAAGCTCTTGATATTACTTCTGTTGAATTCAATATACTCTAGTGTATGCAGATGAAAATGGGTTACTCAGAAGAGCTGCCATATTGAGGAAGCTGATGAGTTCGGGCAACTCCTGCCTCATGTCTCCAAGGAGGAAAAGCAGTGAGAAGATGAGCTCCAGAAATGGCAACACAAAAGGAACTTGTTGAGTTACAGGAATGGCAGGAAGATGCTGCATGTTGACATGCCCCAGAACTGTCTGATGTTCAATGCTCAAATAAGCAATCCACCAGCTCTTCCAGTATTATTCATTTAGTTCTAAAGTTTCCCAAACTGAAGTGATATCAGGAAGGCACCAGTACCAAACTGATTGTTCAGGGACCTAGCTGAGAGCTACAGACTCTCAGAGCAGCTGAATGTGTGTGTTTCTCTGTCTTTCAAGGACAAGTGAGCTGAGATCCTTTGCCACATTGACATGGCTACTAAATCATATGATATGATACAAAAAGCTCTATTAAAAGCTCATGGGCTCATTGAGAGAAGGGTTAAGTGCTAATTCCCACACAGAATTTGTACTAGACAATGATTGTGCAGCTCAGTTTGGTACCAGGCTCTGGTGTTATCTGACTGTGGTTCATTAAAAGCTACATCCCAAATATGTGAAACTGCGAACACAGTTTCAGAAATCGTGTCCAGAGATGTTTAGAGTCTACATCAAATTTCAAGGGGCCAGAACCTCCTGAGACATGATTGAGAATGCCACTGCACACACTGAAGCACACAGCAACTCTGCTCATCATCAGTATAAACCTCACAAACATCATCAGAGAGTTGCCAAGATGACCATTTAGGTCATCAGTCACATAAGACTGAATTATCATGCCAGGTAAACAAACTGCTGTTGCAGCAAAGTCTTGAACCACCCAGCAAGCCAACTTCATGCAAATGTAAGGCGTGGTGTGACTTCTATTGCACTTCAGCCCGCACCATTGTATAGGTCTTAAATAAAAATTTGACCCAAGGAACAAATGAGACTGACGTGAACCTTGGTGTAGTTGTGCTGTTGAGTTATGCAGAGAAACCTGCACGATTCATAACTTAAACAAAAGTGTGCCAAATGACGCTATAATTGAGGATATCTGCTAACCAATTTGTTGAAGAACATGCAGGTAGCAACTAAATGGATGGTGCTAAATCCATGAAAATGTGATATGTTTGGGGAAGCTTATGATGCATGTTTCAATGTGTATGGTGGTAGCACAAGTGAAACTTTCTGGTCATTGCTGCTGGCTCCCATTCACACTGAGGTGGATACATACAACTGGGTTTTAGCATGACCTTGAGTCAGCAACACAGATTGCTGGACAGAGGAGGGGTGTGAGTGGCATCAGCAGCATCTTGATATGGTAACACTGCTCCAACTTTGCCCTTAGCTGCACCTTAAGACAATGGCACTCCTACAAGTGCTGCTGACAAGTAGTAGTAGCGCATCTCATCTCTACCTTAACCTTTGCAAAAGTTGACATAAACGAGATTCTGCATGGAGACGGAGCTACAAGAGTGCTGTAGTCCATGATACAGCCCAGTGCTACAACACTTTACCAGTACAGGTACACCACCGAATTTTTTGGCAACTGATGGTTCGGCACCTCCTTTAGTCCGGACAAAATTACGTGAGGGAACTTGAAATTATGGTGGCTACCAGACTAGTTTACTGGGTTGCCACAGATGGCGTTGTGTGTAGGGCATGCTTATTTACATTCTTTACACTGCATTTGTTAGTGGTGATACCGCAATTCTGTGAGATTCTTAGCTTATTTTACTTAAATTTATCCCTAGCTTTGGCTTCTAAGACATATGAGAGTGTCAGTCATGGTGTCAAATGTAAACACCAGTCCATATCAATCCAAGATAAAGTAGAACTGTTGAAAAAAATGGGCTGTGGTGTTTTGGTGCGTAAGCTGTGTGCCATCTACAGTATTGGTTCATCATCTCTTTATGATATGAAAAAGCAAAGGGAATGAATATTGAAAGTCAATGCAGACAGTGATTCCAAGAAGCAAATGATGAGAGAAAAACAATGAAAGATGGTAAGAGTACTGATTGAGTGATGATGGAATGGTTTTGACATTGTCGGAGTGATGGAGTGGACTTGTCAGGTAGCATGATAATGGACCAGGCTAAGTTGTTCCATAAAAAAATTAAATTACAACATGAGTATGACTATAGTGAAGGATGGCTTCAAAGATTCAAGAAGCGTCATGAGATTTCCATGAATAAAGTGCGGAGAAAAGTGGTTTACAAACCACGAAGGAGTTGCCAAGTATGTGGACGAATTTGTGAAACGTGTAGCTGATGAGTACCTCAGTCCTGAGCAGGTGTATAATGCAGACGAAACTGCATTGTTCTGGCGATGCACACCTAAGAAAACACTAACAATAGAAGACGAAGAAGACCCCACAGGATTCAAACAATCTAAGGACAGACTTACCATCTTAGAGTGCTCAAACATTTGATATTTGTTTAATTGAAATTTCTAGCAGTCCATGGTATACTTTAGGCACATGGGAGATGTATAATTAGTGGGTTAGAGGTGTGTTGATGAATTATTATTTCGTGACCACGGTTGTTCCGGCAAAATAGTTAATCCGGCAATCCGGAACCAAGGGTGCCGGAAAATTGGTGGTGTACCTGTATTACAACTATATGTGACTTTGCAGTTATACCCCCAGTGCTAATGAGATAATGTCATTGATGCATCAAACTTCCGTGGGTGACAACACTGTAGAGCAGACATACAGCAAAAGTTCCTGCCGCTGTTTCATAGAAGCCTTCTATTGCTTCAGCACTAACTTTCTTCAGGAGTTTACATTCCCTTACTGCAAGATGCTTTGACTGCTGCATTACCACTGTCTCCAATCCTCTTCATCTGCATTCACGTACAGTGCTTTGTTACGCCTTTCAATGGTTCCTACAGAGACCTGTATAGGACTTGAATTCTCTCCCACTGGATTTCACTGATTAGGAATCTACAAACAGCAAGAGCTATTTGCAAATCTGAAGAGCTATCTACATGCCACAACCAGCTGCCTAATCAATATATTGGAGTAAAGCCATCACATCAGATAGTGTTTGGGATGTTTTTTGGATAATTTTTGAGTAAATCCTTAGAGTTATGTCACCGATGTAAATTGGTGGGCTAGCCGCGCATTACTAGTGTTAAACTATTATCCATCTTATGCTAGTATTTCCTCGTTCAACACTTAATTTTACAGTTACCAAGTGTTGGGTATCTCATTGCACATGGTCATATGTATGTCACCAGCAAACCACTGTGAATTTGTTGATAGATGTTGAGTGTTTTGTGACTCATTTTCTTGAATAGTTGTTTTAGCTAATGAGATAATTGGGAATTCTTAACTGTTCCAAGTTCATTGAATACATATATACTGACTAACATTCGCACCCTGATACTTTTACCAGATTGTCAATATACCATAATCATTGATGCATCGAAAGTGAACTAGCAGTACATTATTACTAGTGATGTAATCTGTTTATTACCGGTAGTTTTGCATGTGAGATTATTTTGCTGTCATATTTGGTGGTAGAATTATTTTTGTGTTGTGTATTTATGGTATCACTGTTTATGTGTGTGCTGTGAGTGAGGATGTTGCACCTTTCCAAATATTTTTGTGGTAGGATCGTCCTTAACCTTCTCTAATTCTGGGAATTGTGTGCATTTGTATTTTTTGTTATTCAGCTTGCAATTAAGTATACATATTCTTGTTCTTGCACTTGTAAATAAAAATTTTTTGTATACTTGTATTTATCTTACCCAGGTTTGCCTCTCGTACCATGACCCATAATCTTTATTACTTTGATGATTTCCCAGTGATTACAGGGGCCCTGTGTGTACCCATATGGTGACTGATTTTTAAGACCTTCCTAGTCTTAGGATCATCTTGAACCCAGCTTCTTACCCATTTTCTGAATAATTGTCTTAACTGTCACATCTGACTCATATGTCAGAATCATGCTGTAACAATCCAACTTCTTTTTTGCTTCATCTGATGATGTGATATTTGCACTAAAGATAACTTAATGCACACCTTCACTATTCCACATTGTTCTGGTTTCCCATTATTCTCCTGTCTTGTATTACAACTTTCTGTTGCGCATAAAATCTCAGAATTTTTTCTTATCTCATTTAGTTATTCATGTATTTCTTATAGAGTTAATGTCACCTTGCATTATTGTTAACTTTATATGGATTATTTATTGACAGTTCTGTTCTCCATTCTACTTGTTTCTTATTGCAGTGGAAGTCTTTATATATTTTGCACTGTGTGATGATCACATGCTGTAGCATACATTACACAGAAGGAATACTTAGTGAAATTATAGAATGACAGCAGATTGTGAGATCACCATAGTATGATGAGTACTTTAAGATATTCTTGATGAGGGACAAATGTAAAATAGAAGACAGAATGATGAATTACAAAATTTTATATTATGACTTTTGCAATAAAACGTGATTATTATATCTTAAGAGATGATTTTGGTAGTAGGTGTAAGAAGCACATCAAAGTTTTATTGAATACCAACATAGTAATTTGCCATATATTTCTTTTCCTTCTAGTCCTTCAGAGCTCTTCATGACTGCTGTGAGCCATCAATGTTTTCATTTGACCGTTTAGTATTATCAGTAATTAGTGACCCTCGGGCAACGTTGGATGGTCTTTTGCGGGCTAGAGAACTTGCATTACAAGTAGTAGAAAAGGAAAAGAGACTAAGAGCTCAGCTAGCTGAGATTGGTAAGTTTTTGTTTTGAGTTTGATTTTACAATAAGAGATAGATTGTGAGGGCCATTATAGATTTTCTTTTTGCATGTAGTACACACACACACACACACACACACACACACACACACACACACACAGGCTATAGAAAAGGACGTGCATTAAAGTGTGGGTATTTTGGAAATTTAATGTTTGAGGACTATGTGGTGTGAGGTGGATTGAATAAGCAAGTAATGAAGGACAAGAGAGAGATGTGGCAATTAAATGTGCCTGGTTTAGAGAGTTGAAGAGAGTATACTAAAATTGCTTGGACATAGGGAGAGAATGAGTGAGGAGAGGTTGACAAAGAGGCTATATGTGTCAGAAGTTGAGAGAAGACCAAACTGGAGACAAAAGGAAGGGAGTGAAAAGATTTTTAGTGATCAGGTCCTGAACATGCAGGAGGGTGAGAAGGGTGTAAGTGATAGAGTGAATTAGAATGATGTGGTATACAGGGGTCATCATGCTGTCAGTGGACTGAACCAGGGCATGTGAAGCAGCTGGTGGAACCATGAAAGGTCTGTGGGGCCTTTTTGTGGATAGGGAGCTGTGGTTTTGGTGCTTTGCACATGAACAGCTAGAGAGTGGGTGTTAATGAATGCTTCATATCTTCTTCTGTTCCAGGTGCTATGTCACTAACACGGGAAGTGTTGATCAAGTATGAAAAATATATTTATACTTGATTGCCATTTCCTGCATTATGACACTTGGCCGTTTTACTTATATCATCATCATTCATTAATCAATGTCTCTGTATGCATATTAGTGGCTTTGTTCAGTCACATAGAAAACTCTTTAGACTACAGTATACCAGAGTACTTGAAAATTGGATAGATTGTAGAAGTATATTTGCTGGTATATTTACATGCTCCTCTTGAAGTTTAGTTATTGACCACTTGTCTTGTCCTGTCATAGTGGGTTTTAATCAAAGTTGGATCAGTTATTCATATTATTGACCCATAGCTTATGTTCAGCATTATGATTGAATAATGCATCTATATGTACATCAGTAAATACTTCCCAAACTGTATTTTATGGTCCCTTTCTTAGATCATGTTAAATTTTGATCAGACTTGGTAATGGAATCCTTTGGTAAGATGCATTAACAAGAGTTATGCTCACCAGACAAACTATGGGGTTGAGTTGTTATCTGAAAGCTTTTGATTATAGAGTAGTGCTCACTCAAGAAAAATGTTTTTTTGTAAGAGGATGACTAGCATTAATTTTTATGGTAAATAGATGGCACAGACTGAGAAAATGAGAGATTAATGCACGCCAAATTTGTTGTCATAGTATATCACTGCAGTGTTCACATAAACTGCATTTATTGGGAAAATATGATAAAATCACAGTCAAGACTAGTTACTGTAGTGAACATTTCATAAGACTTGTAGAAATTTTGAATATCCTGATCTTGAAGGATTTAAATGCTCAGTATCATGATATAATACACTTTGTTGATTTTAATTAAATTTGTGTGCATGTTTATGGTTATCAGTTTTATTTTTTCTCTTTCCAGGTCTAGAAGCAAGTGAAAGGCTGTCAACACCTGATTCTCATAGAAAAAAGAAGAGTCGATTTATTGAAGATGAGGAAGAAAATATGTGTGAAATGTGTAGACAAAACCTTTATGTTGCTCTTGTAAGTTTATTGGTAAAGTATTAAATCCACTACACATATATCAAATCTATTACACTTCTTTAGTTTTTAGACAAAACCTTTATGTTGCTCTTGTGAGTTTATTGGTAAAGTATTGAATCCACTACACATATTCATATCAAATCTATTACACTTCTTTAGTTTTCCATTTTTATAAGAATGTATCTTTTTTGTAAAAGTTGAATGGTGTATGTAGAATCTCTGAAATAGTAGGTTTATGGTATATGTCGTCATCATTAGAATTTAGTTACTGCTTGAACGATTAGTGCAAGGACCGTCACACATCACGGATAATGAGACATATCCCATTTGCCAGTCACAATACATACCCTGTTTTAGACTCGGATAAAGGACCAAACAGAGGTTGGGTAAGAACAACCAGAGGAGGAAATGACACTAGTCTCCTTCTACGAAATGATAAAGGAACTTAAAGCAATCTGCCAAATTCAAGAGAACAGAGCATATTTAGTCCCATAACAACATAGAAGCAAGTCATGCAACATTTATTATATATCAACAAACATTATATATCAACATTTTTTTTTTTTTTTTGTCGCTGTCTCCCGCGTTTGCGAGGTAGCGCAAGGAAACAGACGAAAGAAATGGCCCAACCCACCCCCATACTCATGTATATACATACGTCCACACACGCAAATATACATACCTACACAGCTTTCCATGGTTTACTCCAGACGCTTCACATGCCCTGATTCAATCCACTGACAGCACGTCAACCACGGTATACCACATCGATCCAATTCACTCTATTCCTTTCCCTCCTTTCACCCTCCTGCATGTTCAGGCCCCGATCACACAAAATCTTTTTCACTCCATCTTTCCACCTCCAATTTGGTCTCCCACTTCTCCTCGTTCCCTCCACCTCCGACACATATATCCTCTTGGTTAATCTTTCCTCACTCATTCTCTCCATGTGCCCAAACCATTTCAAAACACCCTCTTCTGCTCTCTCAACCACGCTCTTTTTATTTCCACACATCTCTCTTACGCTTACGTTACTTACTCGATCAAACCACCTCACACCACACATTGTCCTCAAACATCTCATTTCCAGCACATCCATCCTCCTGCGCACAACTCTATCTATAGCCCACGCCTCGCAACCATACAACATTGTTGGAACCACTATTCCTTCAAACATACCCATTTTAGCTTTCCGAGATAATGTTCTCAACTTCCACACATTCTTCAAGGCTCCCAGAATTTTCGCCCCCTTCCCCACCCTATGATCCACTTCCGCTTCCATGGTTCCATCCGCTGCCAGATCCACTCCCAGATATCTAAAACACTTTACTTCCTCCAGTTTTTCTCCATTCAAACTTACCTCCCAATTGACTTGACCCTCAACCCTACTGTACCTAATTACCTTGCTCTTATTCACATTTACTCTTAACTTTCTTCTTTCACACACTTTACCATACATGAGTCAAATGCAGCATTTGTGGCATTTGTAAAAATGTACACTAAAGATCATGTAAAAAGTGAGTTTTGGATTCCAGATTAGAACCTACTCATATTACTGAACAATCATGTGGAGGAGTTGGACTGTATATAACAGATATGTGAATAACAGCTAAGCTAAACTCCTCCATTGATGTAGAAGTGCTCATTTTCGAGTTCAAAAACCAAAACCTAGTTTAAAACCTACTCATATGCCACTTGACTGAACAATCATGTGGAGGAGTTGGACTGTATATAACAGATATGCGAATAACAACTGAGCTAAACTCCTCCAGGAATGTAGAAGTGCTCATTTTTGAGTTCAAAAACCAATACCTAGTCGTTGCAGGAATCTGTAGACCACCAGGTGCAAAACTACAGGAATTTAAGGTGCATATAAGAGAGATGTGTGGTAATAAAAAGAGTGTGGTTGAGAGAGCAGAAGGGAGTGTTCTGAAATGGTTTGGTCACATGGAGAGAATGAGCGAGGAAAGATTGACAAAGAGGATATATGTGCCAGAGGTGGAGAGAACGAGGAGAAGTGGGAGACCAAATTAGAGGTGGAAAGATGGAGTGAAAAAGATTTTGAGTGATCGGGGCCTGAACATGCAGGAGGGTGAAAGGCATGCAAGGAATAGAGTGAATTGGAATGATGTGGTATACTGGGGTTGACGTGCTGTCAATGGATTGAACTAGGGCATGTGAAGCATCTGGGATAAACCATGGAAAGTTTTGTGGGGCCTGGATGTGGAAAGGGAACTGTGGTTTTGGTGCATTATACATGACAGCTAGAGATTGAGTGTGAACGAATGTGGCCTTTGTTGTCTTTTCCTAGTGCTACCTCGCGCACATGCGGAGGAGGGGGCTGTCGTTTCATGTGTGGCGGGATGGCGATGGGAATGAATAAAGGTAGACTATGAATTATGTACATGTGTATATATGTATATGTCTGTGTGTGTACATATATGTATATGATGAGATGTATAGGTATGTATATGTGCATGTGTGGACGCGTATGTATATACACGTGTATGTGGGTGGGTTGGGCCATTCTTTCATCTGTTTCCTTGTGCTACCTCGCTAACGCGGGAGACAGCGACAAAGTATGATATGAAAATAAAAAAAAAAATGTATGCATTGAAATGTATAGGTATGTATATGTGCGTATGTGGGCATGTATGTATATACATGTGTATGTGGGTTGGGTGGGCCATTCTTTCATCTGTTTCCTTGCGCTACCTCACTAACACGGGAGTCAGCGACAAAGAATGATAGAAAAAAGTAAGAAACATCCATATCTTGACCTCTTCAGTAACTCACATGCAAAATGGAGACAGGGAGGAGGAAGGAAACAACATCATAGCCAAAGCCATATATAGGAGGTTACTTGGAGAAATAACTGACAAAGAGAGTCATTCAAACTGTGTGACAAGTTCTCCCTCCATCTGCAAGTAACAAAACCAACATGAAGAAATATCATTCTGTAGTTAATCTACACAAATAATGTGGACCTTATATGAAACATCACCATCTCAGACTGCCTGTATTTTGATCACAGCCTAATTTGAAGTAGGATAGGTTTGGATGCTTAACTACCTGGGAAAAACAACATGTATGACTATGGAGGTGTATGACTGCACTTTAAAGAGTAATTTGAAAGATTGGGAAGATGTAATCAATGAGATTCTGCAACACTGTGGGAAATTCGTTTGAGTACCGAATCAGAAGGGAAGTGTGTTATTAACATGACCACTTTGGTGTTCCAAATGTGCAGAAAGCACAAAAGGTTTAAGGTAGAATGAGAAAAATAAGCACTCCACAGAGAGTATTAAAAAATTGCAGATCATCTAATAACCAACACTCACATGGTAAAGGAAAGTGATTTAACAGACACAGATCATGAATTCAAAATGTCATATATGTGTGAAATGTAAAGAAGAGGCAAGAGCTATTGATGAACTAAGAAATAGCCCAGAATACTTTCATTCATTTGCAAAATGCAAAAGAAGGACCACATACTCCATTAGCCCCTAAAGTCTGAAGAGTTACAGCCAGATTTGTGAGATTCCAGAAAATCAATGTGAATTGGTAATCAGTGAGTCAAAAACCAACTAAAGTTATAAGACCTAACACACTTCTGCCTATACAGTCACCTTTGGACTGGACACCTGAAACTCTTTCTTCATAAAGAATACAGACCACCTTTTGCATGAGAACTGAACATCTTCTGGAGCAAATGTCTAGATTCGTGCATCATCCGCAAGAGTTTGACACTTCTATTTCCTCTCCACAAAGATAAAAGTAAAGCAGTCCCAAAAAACTATTGACTATCAGCACTGACATGCACATTATTGATATCTTCAACAGATTCATAAGAAGCAAGCTGATGCAATTTATAGAATCAAACAATCTGCATAACCCATGACATGGTTTCAGGATAGGAAGATCATGCATCTCAGTTGTTTTATGATGTGATATGGTTGTTGAAATGCAGAAGAAGAGGTAAATTACTGATATGATTTACACAGACTTTGTAAAAGCCTTTGATATGTAGGACCATGGTGTCATAACATGCAAAATGCATAAGATGGGAAAATTGGGAAGATTAGGAGATGGACATACAACTTTTTTACACAGTATGTAGAAGTAGAGAAGGCCATCTCCAGTACCTCTATAGTAAAAATCTCAGTCCTCCAAGGAACTGTACTAGTAACCCTCCAGTTTGTCTTTCTTATATCTTACCCTGATATGATCACAAGTCACGGTTTCATATCATCCTTTGCAGATGAAAATCACATCAGAAGAGTTTGCTGAAAGGGTACAAAGAGACATAGATGAGGTCCTCAACTAGGCTACTGAAAACAGTATCCTTTTCATTGAGAATAATGTTCAACTACTCTGGAATGGAGAGAATGAGGAAATCTAAAAGAATACAGAGTACTTGACAGATATAGACATTATCATAAACCAGATTTATTTATATTTTTTTCATTTATAGTACTTGATCACCATTTCCCTCATTAGGGAGGTATTGCTTAGAAACACATGAAGAATGATCCATCCACTCTCTTATGCATACATACACATATATTCACTTAGTGTACATATACATGTATTTATTTATTGTATTTATTGTGCATAATTGCCATTTCCTGCATTAGTGAAGTATCACCAGGAAACAGAGGAGGGAAAAGTTATCCACATTTATTTATATTGTACTTAATTGCTGTTTCTTGCTTCAGCAAGGTAGTGCCAGGAAACAGAGGAAGGATGGCTCATCCACTAATATATAAATACATATAAATGTGTGTGGATGTAACCAAGATGAGGAAAAAGGAGAGACCGGTCGTATGTTCAAGGAAAGGAACCTGGATGTTTTGGCTCTGAGTGAAACAAAGCTAAAGGGTAAAGGGGAAGAGTGGTTTGGGAATGTCTTGGGAGTAAAGTCAGGGGTTAGTGAGAGGACAAGAGCGAGGGAAGGAGTAGCACCACTCCTGAAACAGGAGTGGTAGGAGTATGTGATAGTGTAAGACAGTAAACTCTAGATTGATATGGGTAAAACTGAAAGTGGATGGAGAGAGATGGGTGATTATTGGTGCAAATGCACCTGGGCATGAGAGGTAAATGTTTTGGGAGCAGCTGAGTGAATGTTAGTAGTTTTGATGCACGAGATCGGGTTATAGTGATGGGTGATTTGAATGCAAAGGTGAGTAATGTGGCAGTTGAGGGAATAATTGGTGCACATGGGGTGTTCAGTGTTGTAAATGGAAATGGTGAGGAGCTTGTAGATTTATGTGCTGAAAAAGGACTGGTGATTGGGAATACCTGGTTTAAAAAGAGAGATATACATAAGTATACATATGTAAGTAGGAGAGATGGCCAGAGAGCATTATTGGATTACATGTTAATTGTTAGGCACGCAAAAGAGAGACTTTTGGATGTTAATATGCTGAGAGGTGCAACTGGAGGGATGTCTGATCTTTATCTTGTGGAGGTGAAAGTGAAGATTTGTAGAGGTTTTTAGAAGAGAGAATGTTGGGGTGAAGAGTGGTGAGAGTAAGTGAGCTTGGGAAGGAGACTTGTGTGAGGAGGTACCAGTAGAGACTGAGTACAGAATGGAAAAAGGTGAGAACAAAGGAGGTAAGGGGAGTGGGGGAGGAATGGGATGAAATTAGGGAATCAGTGATGGCTTGCGCAAAAGATGCTTGTGGCATGAGAAGCGTGGGAGGTGGGCAGATTAGAAAGGGTAGTGAATGGTGGGATGAAGAAGTCAGATTGTTAGTGCAAGAGAAGAGAGAGGCATTTGGACAATTTTTGCAGGGAAATAATGCAAATGAGTGGGAGATGTATAAGAGAAAGAGGCAGGAGGTCAAGAGAAAGGTGCAAGAGGTGAAAAAGAGGGCAAATGAGAGTTGGGATGAGAGAGTATCATTAAATTTTAGGGAGAATTAAAAAGATGTTTTGTTGTCTTTTCCTAGTGCTACCTTGCACACATGCGGGGGGAGGGGGTTGTCATTTAATGTGTGGCGGGGTGGCAACAGGAATGAATAAGGGCAGACGAGTATGAATTATGTACATGTGTATATATGTATATGTTTGTGTGTGTATATATATGTATACGTTGAGATGTATAGGTATGTATATGTGCATGTGTGGAGGTGTATGTATATACATGTGTTTGTGGGTGGGTTGGGCGATTCTTTTGTTTGTTTCCTTGCTCTGCCTCGCTAACGCGGGAGACAGTGACAAAGAATAATAATAATAAAAAGATGTTTGGAAGGAGGGAAATAAAGTGCATAAGACAAGGGAATCAGTGGGAACTTCAGTGAAGGGGGCTAATGGGGAGGTGATAACAGGTAGTGGTGATGCGAGAAGGAGATGGAGTGAGTATTTTGAAGGTTTGTTGAATGTGTTTGATGATAGAGTGGCAGATATAGGGTGTTTTCGTCGAGGTGGTGTGCAAAGTGAGAGGGTTAGGGAAAATGATTTGGTAAACAGAGAAGAGGTAGTAAAAGCTTTGCGGAAGATGAAAGCCGGCAAGGCAGCAGGTTTGGATGGTATTGCAGTGGAATTTATTAAAAAAGGGGGTGACTGTATAATTGACTGGTTGGTAAGGTTATTTAATATATGTATGACTCATGGTGAGGTGCCTGAGGATTGGCAAAGAATGCATGCATAGTGCCATTGTACAAAGGCAAAGGGGATAAGAGTGAGTGCTCAAATTACAGAGGTATGAGTTTGTTCGAGTATTCCTGGGATATTATATGGGAGGGTATTGATTGAGAGGGTGAAGGCATGTACAGAGCATCAGATTGGGGAAGAGCAGTGTGGTTCCAGAAGTGGTAGAGGATGTGTGGATCAGGTGTTTGCTTTGAAGAATGTATGTGAGAAATACTTAGAAAAGCAAATGGATTTGTATGTAGCATTTATGGATCTGGAGAAGGCATATGATAGAGTTGATAGAGATGCTCTGTGGAATGTATTAAGAATATATGGTGTGGGAGGCAAGTCGTTAGAAGCAGTGAAAAGTTTTTATCGAGGATGTAAGGCATGTGTACGTGTAGGAAGAGAGGAAAGTGATTGGTTCTCAGTGAATGTAGGTTTGCGGCAGGGGTGTGTGATGTCTCCCTAGCTGTTTGATTTGTTTATGGATGGGGCTGTTAGGGAGGTGAATGGAAGAGTTTTGGAAAGAGGGGCAAGTATGCAGTCTGTTGTGGATGAGAGAGCTAGGGAAGTGAGTCAGATGTTGTTCACAGATGATACAGCGCTGGTGGCTGATTCATGTGAGAAACTGCAGAAGCTGGTGGCTGAGTTTGGTAAAGCGCGGTTATTAGGTACAGTAGGGTTGAGGGACAAGTCAATTGGGAGGTAAGTTTGAATGGAGAAAAACTGGTGGAAGTGAAGTGTTTTAGATATCTGGGAGTGGATCTGGCAGCGGATGGAACCATGGAAGCGGTAGTGAATCATAGGGTGGGGGAGGGGGTGAAAGTTCTGGGAGCGTTGAAGAATGTGTGGAAGTCGAGAACATTATCTCGGAAAGCAAAAATGGGTATGTTTGAAGGAATAGTGGTTCCAACAATGTTGTATGGTTGCGAGGCGTGGGCTATAGATAGAGTTATTCGGAGGAGGGTGGATGTGCTGGAAATGAGATGTTTGAGGACAATATGTGGTGTGAGGTGGTTTGATCGAGTAAGTAATAAAAGGGTAAGAGAGGTGTGTGGTAATAAAATAAGTGTGGTTGAGAGAGCAGAAGAGGGTGTTTTGAAATGGTTTGATCACATGGAGAGAATGAGTGAGGAAAGATTGACCAAGAGGATATATGTGTCAGAGGTGGAGGGAACGAGGAGAAGTGGGAGACCAAATTGGAGGTGGAAAGATGGAGTGAAAAAGATTTTGAGTGATCAGGGCCTGAACATGCAGGAGGGTGAAAGGCGTGCAAGGAATAGAGTGAATTGGAACGATGTGGTATACCAGGGTCGACGTGCTGTCAATGGATTGAACCAGGGCATGTGAAGTGTCTGGGGTAAACCGTGGAAAGTTGTGTGGGGCCTGGATGTGGAAAGGGAGCTGTGGTTTCGGTGCATTATACATGATAGCTAGAGACTGAGTGTGAACAAATGTGGCCTTTGTTATCTTTTCGTAGTGCTACCTCGCACACGTGAAGGGGGAGGGGGTTGTCATTTAATGTGTGGCGTGCTGGCGACGGGAATGAATAAGGGCAGACAGTATGAATTAAGTACATGTGTATATATATATATGTCTGTGTGTGTATATATATGTATACGTTAAGATGTATAGGTATGTATATGTGCGTGTGTGGACGTGTATGTATATACATGTGTATGTGAGTGGGTTGGGCCATTCTTTCGTCTGTTTCCTTGCGCTACCTTGCTAACGCGGGAGACAGCGACAGAGTATAATAAATATAGAATATATATATATATATATATATATATATATATATATATATATATATATATATATATATTATATTTTTTTTATTATACTTTGTCGCTGTCTCCCACATTTGCGAGGTAGCGCAAGGAAACAGACGAAAGAAATGGCCCAACCCCCCCCCATACACATGTATATACATACGTCCAAACACGCAAATATACATACCTACACAGGTTCCATGGTTTAACCCCAGACGCTTCACATGCCTTGATTCAATCCACTGACAGCACGTCAACCCCGGTATACCACATCGCTCCAGTTCACTCTATTCCTTGCCCTCCTTTCACCCTCCTGCATGTTCAGGCCCCGATCACACAAAATCTTTTTCACTCCATCTTTCCACCTCCAATTTGGTCTCCCTCTTCTCCTCGTTCCCTCCACCTCCGACACATATATCCTCTTGGTCAATCTTTCCTCACTCATTCTCTCCATGTGCCCAAACCACTTCAAAACACCCTCTTCTGCTCTCTCAACCACACTCTTTTTATTTCCACACATCTCTCTTACCCTTACGTTACTCACTCGATCAAACCACCTCACACCACACATTGTCCTCAAACATCTCATTTCCAGCACCTCCATCCTCCTGCGCACAACTCTATCCATAGCCCACGCCTCACAACCATAGAACATTGTTGGAACCACTATTCCTTCAAACATACCCATTTTTGCTTTCCGAGATAATGTTCTCGACTTCCACACATTCTTCAAGTCCCCCAGAATTTTCGCCCCCTCCCCCACCCTATGATCCACTTCCGCTTCCATGGTTCCATCCGCTGCCAGATCCACTCCCAGATATCTAAAACACTTCACTTCCTCCAGTTTTTCTCCATTCAAACTCACCTCCCAATTGACTTGACCCTCAACCCTACTGTACCTAATAACCTTGCTCTTATTCACATTTACTCTTAACTTTCTTCTTCCACACACTTTACCAAACTCAGTCACCAGCTTCTGCAGTTTCTCACATGAATCAGCCACTAGCGCTGTATCATCAGCGAACAACAACTGACTCACTTCCCAAGCTCTCTCATCCCCAACAGACTTCATACTTGCCCCTCTTTCCAAAACTCTCGCATTTACCTCCCTAACAACCCCATCCATAAACAAATTAAACAACCATGGAGACATCACACACCCCTGCCGCAAACCTACATTCACTGAGAACCAATCACTTTCCTCTCTTCCTACACGTACACATGCCTTACATCCTCGATAAAAACTTTTTACTGCTTCTAACAACTTTCCTCCCACACCATATATTCTTAATACCTTCCACAGAGCATCTCTATCAACTCTATCATATGCCTTCTCCAGATCCATAAATGCTACATACAAATCCATTTGCTTTTCTAAGTATTTCTCACATACATTCTTCAAAGCAAACACCTGATCCACACATCCTCTACCGCTTCTGAAACCACACTGCTCTTCCCCAATCTGATGCTCTGTACATGCCTTCACCCTCTCAATCAATACCCTCCCATATAATTTACCAGGAATACTCAACAAACTTATACCTCTGTAATTTGAGCACTCACTCTTATCCCCTTTGCCTTTGTACAATGGCACTATGCACGCATTCCGCCAATCCTCAGGCACCTCACCATGAGTCATACATACATTAAATAACCTTACCAACCAGTCAACAATATAGTCACCCCCTTTTTTAATAAATTCCACTGCAATACCATCCAAACCTGCTGCCTTGCCGGCTTTCATCTTCCGCAAAGCTTTCACTACCTCTTCTCTTTTTTTTTACCAAATCTTTTTCCCCTAACCCTCCATTTGACACCCCCCGCCCAAAACCCCCTATATCTCCCAACTCTGTCTTAAAACAATTCAAAAAAACCTTCAAAATACTCATTCCATCTCCTTCTCACATCCCCACTACTTGTTATCACCTCCCCATTTGCGCCCTTCACTATTCCCATTTGTCCCTTTTCAAAACCCCCTTTTTTCCCCCTTCCAGAAAATTTTTTTTATTTCCACACACTCTCTTTCCCTTTCTTACTTACTGGGTCAAACCCCTCACACCCCATAATGTCCTTAAACATTTTTATATGACATATGAATACATACATGCACATACACATACATATACATTTTTTTTTTTTTTTGCTTTGTCGCTGTCTCCCGCCCTTTGCGAGGTAGCGCAAGGAAAAGACGAAAGAATGGCCCAAAAACCCCCCCCATACCTGTAAATACATAAGCCACACAGCAATTTACATACCCTTAAAAAACTTTCCTTTTTGGTTTACCCCAGAGTTTCAAAGGGCCCTGATTCAATCCATTGACAGCACTCAACCCTTTTTAAAACCCATCTTTCCAATTCACTCTTTTCCTTTCCCCTCCTTTACCCTCCTGCATGTTCAGGCCCCGTTTCCCAAAATCTTTTTCACCCCATCTTTCCACCCCCAAATTTTGGGTCCCCCCTTTCCCCTCGTTCCCCCCACCCCCGGACACATATATCCTTTTTGGTCAATCTTTTCATCATTCTCCCCATGTCCCCAAAACCTTTCAAAACCCCCCTTTTTCTGCTCTAAAAACCCAAAACCTTTTTTTTACCACATTTCTCTCTTCCCCTTCTTTTTTTTATTTTTTTTAAGTCAAACCACCTCACCCACATATTGCCCTTTCAAACTTCTTTCCAGCCCCTCCATCCCCTGCCACAACTCTATCCATAGCCCACCCTCCAACCATAAACATTGTTGGAACCACTTTTCCCTTCAAACATCCCCATTTTTGTTTTCCCGAGATAATGTTTCAAACTTCCACACATTCTTCAAGGCCCCCGGGAAATTTTCCCCCCCCTTCCCCCACCCTATGATCCACTTCCGTTTCCCATGGTTCCATTTGCTGCCAGATCCACTTAGATATCAAAAAAACACTTCACTTCCTCCAGTTTTTTCCATTCAAATTTACCTCCCAATTGACTTGCCCCTAAACCCCTACTGAACCAAAAAATTTAAAACCCTTGCTCTTATTCCCCTTTTATTTTAAACCTTTCTTTTTCAACACTTTCCAAAACTAAATTCACCAGCTTCTGCGTTTCTCACATGAATCACCCACAGGCTGTATCATCAGCGAACAACAACTGATCATTTCCCCAAGCCCTTACCCCAAACAAACTTCATATTCCCCCTCTTTCCAAAACTCTTGCATTTACCCCCTAAAACCCCACCCAAAAAAACAAATTAAACAACCATGGAGCATCCCACCCCCCCCAAAACCCAACATTCATTTGAGAACCAATCACTTTCCTCTCTTCCTACAGGGCCCACAGGGCCCTTACTTCCTTGATAAAAATTTTTCCCACTGCTTCAAACAACTTCCTTTCCCCCAATTTATTTTTAATACCTTCCACCCGAGCATCTTATCAACTCTATCATATGCCCTTTTCCCGATCCATAAATGTACATTTCAAAAACCATTTGTTTTTAAATATTTCTCACATACATTCTTCAAAACAAACACCCGATCCACCCCAAACCCCTACCCCTTCCCGAAACCCCATGCTCTTCCCCAATCTGATGCTCTTTTACAAGCCTTCAAACCCCCTCAAAAACAATACCCTCCCAATTAAATTTTCCAGGAATTCTAAAAAAATTTTTTACCTCTGTAATTTTAGCACTCACTCTTATCCCCCTTTTTCCTTTGTAAAAGGCACTAAGCAGCTTTTTTGCCAATCCTCAGGCACCTCACCATGAGCATACATACATTAAATTAAAACCCTTTCCAACCCTTTAAAATAAGTCCCCCCTTTTTTAATAAATTCCCCTGCAATACCATCCAAACCTGCTGCCTTGCCCGGGTTTCATCTTCCCAAAGCTTTTTTACCTCTTCTCTGTTTTCCAAATTTATTTTCCCTAACCCCCTCACTTTGCACACCCCCTCGACGAAAACACCCTATATCTGCCACTTATCATCAAACACATTCAACAAAACCCTTTAAAAAAACTACTCCAAACTCCTTCTCACATCACCACTACTTGTTAACCTCCCCATTTGCGCCCTTCCTGAAGTTCCCCCTTTGTCCCTTGTCTTACGCATTTATTTACCCTTTCCTTTTTTTCCAAAAAAAAAACCCCCCTTTTTTTTTTTAAATTTCCCACCCCAAAATCTCCCCCTTACCCTTACCGTTTTTTTTTTCTTTACCCCCGAAAACAAACCACCCCCCCCAAACCCCCCCCACATTTAAAATGTTTTTCCTTTTAAAACCCTTTCATTTAAATTTGCCCCCCCCCCCAAAAATTTTTTTTAAAAAAAACATACAAAAAAGCACCCCTTACCCCCCATTAAAATAATTTTTTTTCCCCAAATTTTTTTTTTTTTTTTTTTTTTGCTTTTTGGTTTCCCGGCCTTTTTTTCTCCCGCCTTTTGCGGGGGGTTAAAAAACGCAAGGAAAAGGGGCCCCCCCGGAAAAAAAAAAATGGGGTTTTAACCCCCCTTTTATTTTTTTCCAAAATGTAAAAAATTTTTTCCCTTAAATGCCTTTTTTTTTCCCCCAAAAAGCACCCAAAAAAAAGGGGGAACCAAAAACCCCCAAAAAACAAAATTTAATGAAATATACAAAAATTTATATATATACAGAGACATATACATATAAAATTCATACTTGCTGCCTTTTAAACCCCTTCCCTTGCCTCCCCGCCACCCCATGAAATGGGGGGACCCCTCTCCCCCCTTTTCATTTTGAGGTAGTGCTAGGAAAAGACAACAAAGGCCACATTTGTTCACACTCACTCTCTAGCTGTTATCTGTAATCCACCGAAACCACAGTTACCTCTCCACATCCAGGCCCCACAAAACTTTCCATGGTTTACCCCAGATGCTTCAAATGCCCTGATTCAATCCATTGACAGCACATCAACCTCTGTATACCTCATCATTCCAATTCACTCTATTCCTTGCACGCCTTTCACCCTCCTGTATGTTCAGGCCCCGATTGCTCAAAATCTTTTTCACTCCATCCTTACCCCTCCAATTTGGTCTCCCACTTCTCCTCATTCCCTCCACCTCTGACACATATATCCTCTTGGTCAGCCTTTCCTCACTCATTCTCTCCATTTGACCAAACCATTTCAATACACCCTCTTCTGCTCTCTCAACCAAACACTTTTTATTACCACACTTCTCTCTTACCTTCTCATTACTTACTCAGTCAAACCACCTCACACCACATGTTGTCCTCAAATGTCATTTCCAACACATCCACCCTCCTCTGCACAACCCTATCTATAGCCCATGCCTCACAACCATATAACATTGTTGGAACTGTTATTCCATCGAACATACCCATTTTTGCTCTACGAGATAATGTTATCACCTTCCATACATTCTTCAATGCTCCCAGAACCTTTGCCCCCTTCCCCACCCTGTGACTCTCTTCCACTTCCATGATTCCATCCGCTGCCAAATCCATTCCCAGATATCAAAAACACTTCTTCCTCCAGTTTTTCTTCATTCAAACTTTCCTCCCAATTGGCTTGGCCGTCAATCCTACTGAACCTAATTGCTCTTATTCACATTTACTCTCCGCTTTCTTCTTTCATACACTTTACCAAACTCAATCACCAGCTTCTGCCATTTCTCACCTGAATCAGCCACCAGTGCTGTATCATTGGCGAACAATAACTGACTCACTTCCCAAGCCCTCATATCCATAACAGACTTCATACTTGCCCCTCTCTCCAAAGTTCTTACATTCACCTCCCTAACAACCCCATCCATAAACAAATTAAACAACCATGGAGACATCTCGCACCCCTGCCTCATACCAACATTCACTGAGAACCAATCACTTTCCTCTCTTCCTGCTCGTACACATGTTTTACAGCCTTGATAAAAGCTTTTCACTGCTTCTAGCAACTTACCTCCCACACCATTTACTCTTAATACCTTCCACAGAGCATTTCTCTCAACTCTGTCATATGCCTTCTCCAGATCCATAAATTTTACATACAAATATATCTGTTTTTCTAAGTATTTCTCATGTACATTCTTCAAAGCATACACCCCATTTACACATCCTCTACCACTTCTGAAACCACACTGCTCTTCTCCAGTCTGATGCTCTCTACATGCCTTGACCCTCTCATTCAATACCCTGTCATATAATTTCCTAGGAATACTCAACAATCTTATACCTCTGTAATTTGAACACTCACCTTTATCCCCTTTCCCTCTGTGCAATGGCATTATGCATGCATTCCGCCTGTCCTCAGGCTTTTCACCGTGAACCATGCATACATTGAATATTCTCACCAACCAGTCAACAACACAGTCACCCCCTTTTTTAATAGATTCCACTTTAATACCATCTAAACCTGCTGCCTTGCCTTATTTCTTATTTTCTCTAATTTCTCAGTATTGTTTTACCATTTGATAGATGCTGAAGCACCAGTTGTCCAAATTTATGCATTTTATTTTAATGAAGTTATCTCCTTCACAGGGGCATCATTAGGTATCTTCAAAAAAAGTGCAGAAAAAACTACATAGCAAAACTAGGATATATGTAAAACTTAAACAAAATATGAAAAGGAAACACTTGGAAAAAACATAGTACATAACACCCAAAAGTATAGGAAAACACTAAAAGTGAAACAAATTAACAATACCATGAAAGGTAGTATAAGTTACAGTCTAAATACAGAATATGGAAACAAAAATATGGAAAAATTTGCAGTTGAGGAAACAATATAAAAGGAGGCAGGACTATAGCAAGGAATATAAAAGGAGGCAGGACTATAGCAAGGAATATAGCAAGGCCATGTGAGACTGTTATTGTCCGGATGTAGAGTTGAGGTCAACTTGGGCTCGTCTGATTTTCTCTGACCTTCGTAACTCAGGACTGAGTTGGTCATCGCCACATTCCTCCTGTCCAGAAATGTCAGACTCGGTAGCTTCTGGCGGGTCAGTGACGTGTCCCATCTGTACTAAAGCGGCATTAGGTCTACGTCCTATTGGCAGACTATTAAAGAACTGTATGGCTATGGTTATATTTGTCTGGATGTTGATGACAGGTGCTTTCTAGAGTCTCTAATGTGAATGGCTTCTGAAATCTGTACTCTCTCTAATCACTGCAAATAGTAATGATTTTGGTGTTATTCACTATAATCTCCCTTGTTAGTCTTGTTCTGTGCTTTTGTTCATGTTGATGTTTGATTCCAGATTCTTATAAGTAGAGTGAGAAATGGCAGCTTACAAGAAGGTGGAATCAAACGACATCACAAACAAAAGCATGAAACGAGACTAATAAGGGAGATTATAGTGAATAACACCAAAATCATTACTGGCTGCAGGGATCAGAGGAAACTACAGACATTAGAAACCATTCACATTAGAGAGAAAAACAGATGGATTGTATGTGGCATTTATGGATTAGGAGAAGGTGTATGATAGGGTTAATAGAGATGCTTTGTGGAAGGTCCTTAGAGTATATGGTGTGGTAGGTAAGTTTCAGAAGGGTGTGAGGCATGTGCACAAGTAGGAAGACAAGAAAGTGATCAGTTTCCAGTGAAGTTCAGTCTGTAGCAGGGGTGTGTGATGTCCCACATGGTGGTTTAATTTGTTTATGGATGGGGTGGTTAAGGAGGTAAATACAAGACTTTTGGAGAGAGGGGCAAGTATGCATTCTTTTTGGAATGAAAGGGCTTGGGAAGTGAGTCGGTTGTTGTTCACCGATGATACAGCACTGGTGGCTGATTCGAGTGAGAAACTGTAGAAGTTTGTGACTGAGTTTGGAAAAGTGTGTGAAAGGAGAAAGTTGAGAGTGAATGTGATTAAGAGCAAGGTTATTAGGTTCAGTAGGGTTGAATGACAAGTTAGTTGGGATGTGAGTTTGAATGGAGAATAACTGGAGGAAGTGAAGTGTTTTAGATATCTGGGAGTGAACTAAGCAGTAAATGTAACCATGGAAGTGGAAGTGAGTTATAGGGTGGGGGAGGGGATGAAGGTTCTGAGAGCGATAAAGAATGTGTGGAAAGCAAAAATGGGTATGTTTGAAGGAATAGCATTCCAACAATATTATATGGTTGTGAGGCATGGGCTATAGATAAGGTTGTACGGATGAGGGTGGATGTGTTGGAAATGAAATGTTTGAGGACAATATGTGGTGTGAGGTGGTTTGATTGAGTAAGTAATGAAAGGGTAAGAGAGATGTGTGGTAATATAAAGAGTGTAGTTTAGAGAGCAGAAGAGGGTGTGTTGAAATGGTTTAGACATATGAAGGGAATGAGTGAGGAAAGACTGACAAAGAGGATATATATGTCATAGGTGGAGGGAGCATGTAGAAGTGGGACACCAAATTGGAGGTGGAAGGATGGAGTGAAGAAGATTTTGAGCGATCAGGGCCTGAACATACAGTAGGATGAGAAGCATGCAAGGAATAAAGTGAATTTTGATATACTTACTTGATCAAAACACCTCACACCACATATTGTCCTCAAACATTTCATTTTCATCACATCCACCCTCCTCCGTACAATCCAATCTATAGCCCATGCCACACAACCATATGATAATGTTGGAATTACTGTTCCTTCAGACATGTCCATTTGTTCTCCAGAACCTCTTCCCCCTCCCTCTTCCCCTCTTTGTGACTTTCTTCCATTTCATGGTTCCATTTGCTGCAAAGTCCACTCCAAGATATCTTAAACTCTTCACTTACTCCAATTTTTCTCCGTTCAAACTCACATCCCAATTAATGTGTTCCTACTGAACCTAATAACCTTGCTCATATTCACATTTATTCTCAACTTTCTCCTTTCACACACTTTTCCAAATTCAGTCACCAACATCTTCAGTTTCTCACTCAAATCAGCCACCAGTGCTGTATCATCAGCAAACAACAATTGACTCACTTCCCAGGCCCTCTCATCCCTAACAGACTGTTTGCTAACCCCTCTCTCCAAAACTTGCATTTACCTCCGTAACCACTCCATCCATAAACAGATTAAACAACCATTGGGACATCACACACCCTGCCAGAGACCGACCTTCGCTGGAAAGTGATCACTTTTCTCTCTTCCTACTTATACACATGCCTTACAACCATGATAAAAACTTACTTCTAGCAGCTTACCTCTCACACCATGTACTCATAAGACCTTCCACAAAGCATCTCAATCCACCCTGTCATATTCCTTCTCCAGATCCATAAATGCCACATACAAATCCATCTGATAAATGCCACATACAAATCCATCTGATAAATGCCACATACAAATTCATCTGATAAACACATCCTTTACCATTTCTGAAACCACACTGATCCTCCCTTGTCTGATGCTCTGTACATGCCTTCAGTCTCTCAATTAATACCCTCCCATAGAATTTTCCAGGGATATTCAACAAATTTATGCCCCTGTGATTTGAACAGTCACCTTTATCCCCTTTGCCTTTGTACAGTGGCAATGTACATGCATTCTGCCAGTCCTCAGGCACTTCACTATGAATATCCTTACCATCCAATCAACAACACAACACAGTCACCCTTCTTCTTCTTAATATATTCATCTGCAGTACCATCCAAACCCCTCCGCCTTGCCGGATTTCATATTCCACAAGGCTCTTCTCACTAAACCAACCCACTTTTCCTGACTCTCTCACTTTGCCTACCATCCTGACCAAAACACCTGGTCTTTACAAGAAAAATCTCGAGCAGCTGAATGAGTGTCAGCAGTTTTGATGCATGAGACCAGGTATTAATGATTATTATTACTCTTATTTTGCTTTGTCGCTGTCTCCCGCGTTTGTGAGGTAGCGCAAGGAAACAGATGAAAGAAATGGCTCAACCCACCCCCATACACATGTATATACATACACGTCCACACGCAAATATACATACCCATACATCTCAATGTATACATGTATATACACACACAGACACATACATATATACACATGCACACAATTCACACTGGCTGCCTTTATTCATTCCCATTGCCACCTCGCCACACGTGGAATAACATCCCCCTCCCCCCTCATGTGTGCGAGGTAGCGCTAGGAAAAGACAACAAAGGCCCCATTCGTTCACACTCAGTCTCTAGCTGTCATGCAATAATGCCCGAAACCACAGCTCCCTTTCCACATCCAGGCCCCACAGAACTTTCCATGGTTTACCCCAGACGCTTCACATGCCCTGATTCAATCCATTGATAGCACGTCGACGCCGGTATACCACATCGATCCAATTCACTCTATTCCTTGCCTGCCTTTCACCCTCCTGAATGTTCAGGCCCCAATCACTCAAAATCTTTTTCACTCCATCTTTCCATCTCCAATTTGGTCTCCCACTTCTCCTAGTTCCCTTCACCTCCGACACATATATCCTATTGGTCAATCTTTCCTCTCTCATTCTCTCCATGTGCCCAAACCATTTCAAAACACCCTCTTCTGCTCTCTCAACCACGCTCTTTTTATTTCCACACGTCTCTCTTACCCTTACGTTACTTACTCGATCAAACCACCTCACACCACATATTGTCCTCAAACATCTCATTTCCAGCACATCCACCCTCCTGCGCACAACTCTATCCATAGCCCACGCCTCGCAACCATACAACATTGTTGGAACCACTATTCCTTCAAACATAGCCATTTTTGCTTTCTGAGATAATGTTCTCGACTTCCACACATTCTTCAAGGCTCTCAGGATTTTTGCCCCTCCCCCACCCTATGATTCACTTCCGTTTCCATGGTTCCATCCGCTGCCAGATCCACTCCCAGATATCTAAAACACTTTACTTCCTCCAGTTTTTCTCCATTCAAACTTACCTCCCAATTGACTTGACCCTCAACCCTACTGCACCTAATAACCTTGGTCTTATTCACATTTACTCTTAACTTTCTTCTTTCACACACTTTACCAAACTCAGTCACCAGCTTCTGCAGTTTCTCACATGAATCAGCTACCAGCACTGTATCATCAGAGAACAACAACTGACTCACTTCCCAAGCTCTCTCATCCATGCTATGAGTCTGTCACTTGGATTGTTTATGAAATGCCTATTGAAGTGTCACAGAAACAGCTGGATACTTTCAGGTCTATGAAGTCCTATCATCCATGTGAGGGCTGTCCCAAGGATGAATTAGCAGGAGCACTTGTTGAAAACTACAGACCACCTTGCCCCCTTTGTGACAGAATTGTTAGGGTCTTCAAGGATACAATGGAGGAAGAATAAACCATAAAATTTTCTTTATTTATGGGGAAAAAAAGGTTCATTATGTAAAATGGCTTGTGGTGCAGGAGGTCACCTCAGCACTCCAGTCACTTTTCAGCTGGCTCTAGCAACCATGCAAGCTGTCACCCACCTGGCCCATTGCCCTTCCCTGCCCCTCATTGTCACCTGTCATAGTTCTTCCCCAACAGAGGACAGCCTGTGGTACCAGACGGAGCTACTTTAGGTATATTGTGTATGACATTATAACTTGGGTGATGGAAGTTGCCCCATGAGAGGCTTGTGAATAAAGCTTGACCCTATGTTCAAGACTGTGCCATGTCGTCAACTTCAGGGTATGCTTTGGCAGTGTGAGCCACTGCAATTGAGAGTTAGAACTGATCTGGAATGTTAGTGTGCAGTGGAGAGGAGGAGCCAGTAACCATTATGTGTATATATCTGTTACATTCCTCACGTGTCGTAGAAGGTATTAATGATGGGTGATTTAAATGCTGTGAGTAATGTGGCAGTTAAGGGTATAATTGGTGCACATGGGGTATTCGGTATTATGAATGGAAATAGTGAAGAGTTTGTGGAGTTGTATGCTGAAATGGTACTGGTGATTAGGCATACCTGGTTTAAGAAGAGAGATGTACTCAAGTATACATTGTGAGTAGGAGAGATGGTCAACAGGTATTGTTAGCTTATGTATTAACTGATAGAAGTGTAAAAGAGAGTCTTTTGGATGGAAATATGCTGAGAGGGGTAGCTGGTGGGATGTCTGATCACTATCTTGAGGAGGCGAAAGCGAAGATTTGTAGAGGTCTTCATTAAAGGAGAGAGAATGTCAGGGAGAAGAGAGTGGTGAGAGTAAGTGAGCTTGGAAAGGAAACTTGTGTGAGGAAGTACTAGGAGAGATTGAGCGAAGAAGGGCAAAAGTTGAGAGGAAATGATGTGAAGGGGGTGAGTGAGGAATGGGGTGTATTTAGGGAAGGAGTGATGGCATGTGCAAGAGATGCATGTGGCATGAGAAAGGTGGGAGGTGGACAGATTAGAAAGGGTAGTGAGTGGTGGGATGAAAAAGTGAAATTGTTAGTGAAAGAGAAGAGAGGAATTTGGATGAGACTTGCAAGGAAGGAGTGCAGATGAATGGGAGACGTATATGAGAAAGTGGCAGGAGGTAAAGAGAAAGGTGCAAGAGTTGAAAAGAGGGCAAATGATAGTTGGGATGAAAGAGTATCATTAAACTTTAGGGAGAATAAGAGATGTTTTGGGAGGAGGTAAATACTGTGTATAAGACGAGAGAACAAATGGGAACATAGGTGAAGGGGGGAAGTGATGACAGGTATTGATGAAGTGAGGAGGAAATGGATTGAGTATTTTGAAGGTTTGTCGGATGTTTTTATGATAGAGTCGACTGAACCTGGTCATTTGAAATGTCTGGGGTAAACTATGAAAAGATCTGTGGGGCCTGGATGTGGATAGGGACCTGTGGTTTCGGTGCATTACACATGACAGCTAGAGACTGAGTGTGAATGAATGTTGTCTTTTTGTCTGTTTTCTTGGGGCTACCTCGTTGAAGCAGGTGGTAGCAATGTTGTTTCCTGTGGGGCTGGGTAGCACTAGGAATGGATCAAGGGAAGCTGTTATGAATATGTACATTTGTATATATGTATATGTCTGTTTATGTGTATGTATGTGTTTATATGTTGATATGTATATTTATCTATATGTACATGTATGGGTGTTTATGTATATATATGTGCATATGAGTGGATGGGCCATTCTCCATCTGTTTCCTGGCTCTTCCTCCCACACCATATACTCTAAAAGACCTTCCACGAAGCATCTCTATCAACCCTATCCTATTCCCTCTCCAGATCCATAAATGTTGCGTACATATCATCTGTTTTTCTAAGTATTTCTCACACACATTCTTCAAAGCAAACACCTGAGCCACACATCTTCTTCCACTTCTAAGACTACATTGCTCTTCCCCAATCTGGTGCTTTGTACATGCCTTCACCCTCTCAATCAACATCCTTCCGTATAATTTCCTAAGAATGCTCAACAAACTTATGCCTCCGTAGTTTGAACACTCACCTTTATCCCCATTGCCTTTGTACATTGGCACTATACATGCATTCCGCCAATCCTCATGCACTTCACCATGATCCAGTTATACATTGAATATCCTTATCAACCAGTCAACAACAAAGTCACCCCCATTTTAAATTAATCAACTGCAACACCATCGAAACCCACTTCCCTGCCGGATTTCATCCTCCGTGAAGCTTTCTCTACCTCTTCTCTCTTAACCAGACCATTCTTTCTTACTCTTTCACTTTGCACACGAATTGATAACCATAGACTCCCATTTCAAATCTTTTTTATATATCCATGGTTGAAGAATGTTTCACATGTTTCTTGGTTTTCCTATTATTCCCTTATGATATTCTGTCTTTTAATAAGAGAGAAAAAGTTTTTTTTTACTTTATTTCAGTATGTATGATCTCAATATTTGGGAGACTTATCTGTCGTGAGCACTGGGGTGAAATGATAGTTTTTTCTTTGATTAGCTGTATGTCTCTTCATAATTTTTATTAAACACTATTCTACTGGCTCCTGTCAACACAAATTAGGCAATACTGATGACATAAACTGTGTCATTCAGGTATATTTCCACTACTCTGGGGATTAGTAAATGGAATCTTTACCAACTTCCTCCCTGTTTTGTTTTCAACCTTTTAAGCAATAGAATTATACTGTACATTGTTTTTTCATGAAGTTTTATCACGTTTTTCTCGCAGGTTAGAAAATTGTGTAGCTTAAATAACTGAAAACACAATTTGCCATATAATTTTATCAGTTATATTTCTCGTGTTTTGAAATTATCACAACCTCTAACGATTTTGACGAGGTAAGACTTCCATTGATCTTTTTCATCTGTTTTCCTCTAAATTTTCTGAATATTTAGGTAATTAGTAATTCATGCATTAGGTATGAACCCTCTAAAGAGATTTGTTTAAAAAGAAATAAAAGTGCAATGCACTATATCATTTACTGAATATAAGTTGAATGTTTTAAATCCATGTTGATCCAAATGTTTGTGATGCATGATAGTTCTGAATATGTACATCATTATTAATTTCTCATGACAATTAACATACTCCTCATCTTACTTAAAGAGCCTTCTCTAATTTCTGGTTTTTTCCTGTAACTTTTTTCTTTCACCTGAGATGGCCTTGATTGGGGCATGTTTTGCCTGTGCCATGTCATTCACATAAAAAGAATGGTGAAGTTTATATCTTCAGTTTACAATCTTTGACCAATATTTCTGAAATTCTTGAAAATCTTCAAAACAAACATTGCAAGGTCCCAAGAATTTTTGTTACCCATACTGTAATGATTTGTGGAATGATAACCACAAAATAACTGATAGGTTATTGGTATGCTGTTTAAATAGGCTTAAAGGCTTAAAAGTAACAAACATGATCATAATTTTTTTCTCATGTCTTAAGTAAAAGCTTCACTCTTCCCATCTTCTAAGTTCAATAACTAGTTTAATTACCTCATTGATATGATACAATATCTGGAGTATTTATTATGCTTCTAGAAAGGCAGAATAGTTATAAAGTAGTCTGTTGCATTTTATTGCATTTTGTATACATATAGTATTTGCTTGAATGTTCATTTATACATATAAAACAAAATGCTCACAACAGCCAAGGAAATATGAAAATCATGTGGAGAATATTCACTTCTGCTCAAGAAGTTTCAGTTTCTTTCAGAATCCAACTATTTGCTCTCACTTATTACCATTGTTCCACTTAACTGACCTGAACAAGTATGTAACTTCCAGGTGACCAACTCGCAAGAAGAGGCTGTGTATTGTCTTGATCATGCCCTCATCTTTTTAAGCAAGAACCCCAGCCACCTTGAATACTGCAAGCTCATGTACACCTACAGTTTGGTAAGTTAAACTGAACTTTTCTGTCATCTCCCATGTCAAATGGTGCCATCACCCTTAGGTGAGAGGAGTTAGCTCAATCTGGGGCTATAATATGGATGTGACTAACTTTGTGCATGATGTCATGAATATAACTTTGCCATCCCTGCTGGACTGGGTCAGTAACCCATGAATGAAAAACAGTACCACTTTCTGTCCATACATACTTTTTTCCAATTAGAGCAGGGTACATCTTGTGCTTTCTTTTCATAGCCTTTGCAGACTTTTGGATCTGTCTGATTCAAAATTCCCCTCTCATCACATATTCCTTTCTTCCCCCACAGCATCTTTGTTTATTACCTGTACCTTATCCTATTTATTCCATTCAGATGCATTTTTGATAATTCTTTCTCTGTCCATTTTCCTAGCCTCCTCAAAACCTCTTCGGGACTTAGTCTGTAGTTCTCGTATGATGCATTTCTCTGTCTTCATTTGCTAGACTTTGCATCCTCCTATGAAGAAATCTGTTTTATACCTTATCCCTAGGGTTAGGGGTATCCCTGGGGACAGGGGAGAAAGAATACTTCCCACGCATTCCCTGCGTGTCATAGAAGGCAACTAAAGGGGATGAGAGTGAGGGGCTAGAAACCCTCTCCCCCTCGTATTGTAACATTCTAAAAGGGGAAACAGAGGAAGGAGTCATGCGGGGAGTGCTAATCCTCCTTGAAGGCTCAGATTGGGATGTCTAAATGTTTGTGGATGTAACCAAGATGAGAAAAAAGGAGAGATAGTATGTTTGAGGAAAAGAACCTGGATGTTTTGGTTCTGAGTGAAATGAAGCTCAAGGGCAAAGGGGAAGAGTGGTTTGGGAATGTCTTGGGAGGAAAGTCAGGGGTTGGTGAGAGGACAAGAGCAAAGGAAGGAGTAGCACTACTCCTGAAGCAGGAGTTGTAGTAGTATGTGATAGAGTGTAAGAGAGTAAACTCTAGATTGATTTGGGTAAAACTGAAAGTGGATTGAGAGAGATGGATGATTATTGGTGCCTCTGCACCTGCGCATGAGAAGAAAGATCATGAGAGGCAAGTGTTTTGAGTGCAGCTAAGCGAATGTGGTAGCAGCTTTCATGCACGAGACCGGGTTATAGTGATGGGTGATTTGAATGCAAATGTGAGTAATGTGGCAGTTGAGGGTATATAATTGGTGTATATGGTGTGTTCAGTGTTGTAAATGGAAATGGTGAAGAGCTTGTAGATTTGAGTTGTGAAAAAGGACTGGTGATTGGGAATACCTGTTTTAAAAAGAGAGATATACATAAGTATACGTATGTAAGTAGGAGAGATGGCCAGAGAGCGTTATTAGATAACATATTAATTGATAGGTGCATGAAAGAGAGACTTTTGTATATAAATGTGCTGAGAGGTGCAACTAGAGGGATGTCTGATTATTATCTTGTGGAGGCGAAGGTGAAGATTTGTAGAGGTTTTTAGAAAAGAAGAGAGAGTGTTAGGATGAAGAGAGTGGTGAGAGTAAGTGAGCTTGGAAAGGAGACTTGTGTGAGGAAGTACCAGGAGAGGTTGAGTGCAGAATGGAAAAAGGTGAGAGCAATTGACATAGGGTGAGTGGGGGAGGAATTGGATGTATTTAGTGTAGCTTTTAAAAAATATGCTTGTGGCATGAGAAAAGTGGGAGGTAGGCAGATTAGAAAGGGTAGTGAGTGGTGGGAAGAAGTAAGATTGTTAGTGAAAGAGAAGAGAGAGGCATTTGGACAATTTTTACAGGGAAGTAGTGCAAATGACTGGGTGATGTATAAAAGAAAGTGGGAGGAGGTCAAGAGAAAGGTGCAAGAGGTGAAAAAGAGGGCAAATGATAGTTGGGGTGAGAGAGTATTATTAAATTTTAGGGAGAATAAAAAGATATTTTGGAAGGAGGTAGATAAAGTACATAAGACAAGAGAACAAATGGGAACATCAGTGGAGGGGGCTAATGGGGAGGTGATAACAAGTAGTGGTGATGTGAGAAGGAGATAGAGTGAATATTTTGAAGGTTTATTGAATGTGTTAGATGATAGAGTGGCAGATATAGGGTGTTTTGGTCGAGTTGGTGTGCGAAGTGAGAGGGGTCAGGGAGAATGGTTTGGTAAACAGAGAAGGGGTAGTGAAAGCTTTGCGGAAAATGAAAGCCGGCAACACATCGGGCTTGGATGGTATTGCAGTGGAATTTTCTATAAAAGGGGGTGACTGTATTGTTGACTGGTTGGTAAGGATATTCAGTGTATGTATGGTTCATGGTGAAGTGCCTGAGGACTGGCAGAATGCATGTATAGTGCCATTGTATAAAGTCAAAGGGGATAAAGGTGAGTGCTCAAATTACAGAGGTATAAGTTTGTTGAGTATTCCTGGGAAATTATATGGGAGGGTATTGATTGAGAGGGTGAAGGCATGTACTGAGCATCAGATTGGAGAAGAGCCATGTGGTTTCATAAGTGGTAGAGGATGTGTGGATCAGGTGTTTGCTTTGAAGAATGTATGTGAGAAATACTTAGAAAAACAGATGGATTTGTTTGTAGCATTTATAGATCTGGAGAAGACATATGATAGATTTGATATAGATGCTTTGTGGAAAATAGTAAGAGTATATGGTGTGGGAGGTAAGGTGCTAGAAGCAGTGAAAAGTTTTTATCGAGGATGTAAGGCATATGTATGAGTAGGAAGAGAGGAAAGTGACTGGTTCCTAGTGAATTTCAGTTTGTGGCAGGGGTGTGAGATGTCTCCATGGCTGTTTAATTTGTTTATGGATGGGGTTGTTAGGGAGTTGAATGCAAAAGTTCTGGAGAGAGGGGCAAGTATGCAGTCTGTTGTGGATGAAGGGGCTTGGGAAGTGAGTCATTTGTTGTTTGCTGATGATACAGTGCTGGTGGCAGCTTCAGGTGAGAAACTGCTGAAGTTGGTGACTGAGTTTGGTAAAGTGTGTGAAAGAAAAAAAGTTGAGAGTAAATGTGAATAATAGCAAAGTTATTAGGTTCAGTAGGGTTGAGGGACAAGTTAATTGGGAGGTAAGTGTGAATGGAGAAAAACTGGAGGAAGTGAAGTGTTTTAGATGTCTGGGAGTGGATTTGACAGCGGATGGAACCATGGAAGCGGAAGTGAGTCACAGGTTGGGAGAGGGGGCAAAGGTTCTGGGAGCATTGAAGAATGTGTGGAAGGCGAGAACGTTGTCTCGGAAAGCAAAAATGGGTATGTTTAAAGGAATAGTGGTTCCAACAATGTTATATAGATGCAAGGCATGGGCTGTAGAAAGGGTTTTGAGGAGGAGGGTGGATGTGTTGGAAATGAAATATTTGAGGACAATATTTGGTGTGGGGTGGTTTGATCAAGTACGTAATGAAAGGGTATGAGATATGTGTGGTAACATAATGCATGTGGTTGAGAGAGCAGAAGAGGGTGTATTGAAATGGTTTGGTTACATGGAGAGAATGAGCGAGGAAAGATTAACGAAGAGGATATATGTGTCATAGGTGGACGGAACGAGGAGAAGTGGGAGACCAAATTGGAGGTGGAAGAATGGAGTGAAAAAGATTTTGAGCAATCGGGCCTTAAACATACAGGAGGGTGAAAGGCGTGCAAGGAATAGAGTGAATTGGAACAATGTGGTATGCCAGGGTTGACGTGCTGTCAATGGATTGAACCAGGGCGTGTGGAGCACCTGGGGTGAACCATGGAAAGTTGCCTGGATGTGGAAAGGGAGCTGTGGTTTCGGTACATTATACATGACAGCTAGAGACTGAGTGTGAACGAATGTATCCTTTGTAGTCTTTTCCTAGCACTACCTCGCACACACACGGGGGAAGGGGAGTGCCATTTCATGTGTGGCGGGTTGGCAACAAGAATTGATGAAGGCAGCAAGTATGGATATGTACATGTCTATATATGTTTATATCTGTGTATGTATATGTATGTATACGTTGTAATGTATAGGTATTTATATGTGTGTGTATGCACATGTGTATGTGGGTGGATTGGGCCATTTTTTCATCTGTTTCCTTGCGCTACCTCGCTAACGCGGGAGACAGCGACTAAGTATAATAATGAAAATAGAAATAACCTTCACTTTATTTATTTTTTTTCTATACTACTCGCCATTTCCCGTGTTAATTGTATCATTATAGACTGTTGTACAATTATCTTCTTATCTTTATTTTGTTCTTTGTATTCAATATCAAAATGTTTTTATCTGATAACCTCTATGTGAATTCCTTCCATGCATTCTTTTCCCTTCATATCCTCAAGATCTTTTGTCATTTCTTTCACTCTATTCCAGTTATTACTTTCAAATGCATATGTGATTATTCTTTCATTATAAGTATACGGAGCCACCTCATACTGCCTTGATGCCCTGTCTAGAGTGCTCTGCAATTTCATTTACCATTCATTCATACAACTCAACATCCTCTTATTTAGAAGTGTGTTTCAAATAGCTTGACTCTGTTGTTTTAGACATTATATATTTTTGTTGTGATGGACATGTCATAGACAGAGCATGCTTCAGACATGGTCATCTTGGTTGAAAGGAAAATTGGTAAGAAAAAGATGTTGAAAATTGATTAGAGCTCACCAAGTGCATTTAGGCCTAACTTTTAAAGTTAGAAAGGTTATAGGATGAGAGAAAGATGACAGAAGGAAGAAAGTTTCACAGCTCCACTGTTTGATGGAAGAATGAGATATCACAGTGGTCATTCTTCATATGGCTGGTCTCCACGCAGAAACTATGGGAAGCTGCTTCCAGATGGTGGCAGAGACACATGCACACATGTGGACAGTTCACAAGAGCAGTGACCAAACTGAAACATGTAGAATAGGGAGGGAGAGGTCAAAAACATTACAGCAAACAGTGAAGGATGGTTAAAGAGAGAGGTGATGCCTGGAGAATCAGTTAAATGGAAGGCTTTTGATTCCATTCTAGATGATAAATAGGTGGAAGAAGAGCCACTTCACATGTGTGATTACAACTCTGTGCTTGGGGAAGTAAGACCCTTTTAGATATGAAGTATCTATGTAATAGGAAAATTATTATGGAAAGCAGCTTTGTCAAGCTAATTTTGTGGGGTTTCTAGGATAGAGTGGAGGATATGGTTGTACCCAACGTATTTACCTTACTGTAGGTATTAATTTTGGCGTTTTGAAACTGAAGAGGGAAGAGAACAACCGAAAAAGATATCTTATGAATTTAACCAGGTTTCTGATTTCCATTTCAAGACACTGCACTTGTGTCTCCTTTTTTACCTTTGTTTACTTCTGTGCCCCTACAAGTTCATTTGTGTTTCTGTTAAAAATCTTTTTGCAGCCAGGGGTTCCCCTGCCCACTTCTCCTGAATTTTGGCAAAAAGCCTTTAGAAAGTATGAGACACAACTTGACTGCTATGAAACAAATAAATACAAAACATGGCACTGCTTGTAATATGTGAAGACAGGCAAATCTCAGTCCTTGTGAAGATTTGAGATTGGCAGTTTTTTGAAATTGTTTATCCTCTCCACAGTGACAAATAAATCACCATGTCTGAAGGCCCATGGGGGCCCATCTTACACATATATACCACTTTGTTTTGTACATCTCCCAATCACTTGCACTCCTGTGCAAGTAACACACGCACATCTCTCTTTTCTCATTCATTAGAAACTCAACTTCCTCATCCCACTGCTCATTATCCTTTATAACATCCTAACCTCCCTTTTTATGCATGCCAAACACTTCTCTCACACATGTTAGTGCTGCATCCTTAAATACCTCCCATTCCTCATATGCTTCCTTAGCTTCATTTACTCTCACTTTTTTTTTTTTTTTTTGTCATTCAACACCCAGTCTCTCCTGTCATCTCTTCATACAGGACTCTTTTCCAGTCTCACTCTTTCTCCACCCTATTCCCACCCCATTTATAGAAAGCGTCTACACACCCTTACCCTGGCATCCACTAGGAAATGAACAGACATCCCATTAATTGCCTCTATAAGTACATTTACACTAAAAGTCTCTCTTGAATGCATATCAGTTTGTATGTAATCCAGAATGCCTGCTTAACATCTACTATGCTCACCCATGTATACTTGTGTGTTTCTTCCTTTACACCAGGTATTCCCAATCATCAGTCCATTTTCAGAGCACACATCCATAAGCTGTTCCCTATTTTCTTTCACATCACTTGGTATGCCATGACACCGTGTGAAATGAAACACTCTCTTTTATTCCTTATGCCTCTCATTTCCAGGTGCATAAGCACTAATAATCACATGCATCTCATAAACCAGTTGAATTTTTTCTCATCAGTCTGGAGCTCACTTCCTTATGCTCTTTCACATATTCCCATAACTCCTCCTTCAACAGAAGTGCTATGTCTTCCTTAGCTCTCATCCTCACACTAACCCTTGACTACCTCTAAAACATTCCCAAACCATTCTTCCCCTTTCCCTTAAGCTTTTTTTCATTAAGAGCCAGAACATCTGGGCTCTACTTCCTAAACAGACTTACTATCTCCCATCTTCTCATCCTGGTTACATACATACACATTCTGAAGTTCCAGCCTGAATCTTCTGGGAGTATGAGCACTCCTTGCTTGGTGTCCTCCTATGTTCTAACTTTTAGAAATTGACATACAAGGAGGGGAGAGTTTTCAGCCCCCTGACCTTGTTGATTTTAGCCACCTTATATATCACACAGGGAATTCATGGGAAGTATTCTTTCTTCCCTTGCACCCCATTTTCTTAAGAAAGGGAGTGTTTTTGAGTTAGAATTTTCATTGTATATATTTATAATGTTAAGGTGCCATAGGACTAGGGAATGCATGTATAGTTCCCATTGTATAAAAGCAAAGAAGACAAAGGTGAATGCTTGAATTTCAGAGGAAGAAGTTTTTTGAGTGTGCCTGGTAATTTGTATGGAAGAGTGGTGATTGAGTGGGTTATTGCATGCATAGAGCATCAAATTAGGGAGAAACAATGTGTTTTCATGAGTGGTAGAGGATGTGTGGATCAGGTGTGTGCTTTAAAGAATGTGTCTGAGATTTACATAAACAGAAAGATTTGTATATGGAATTTGTGGATCTGTAGAAAGTGTATGATAGGGTTATTAGAGATGTTTTATGGAAGATATTATTTTATGATGTGGGAGAAAAGCTGTTTGAAGCAGTGAAGAGTTTTTAATCAAGAGAGTAAGGCTTTTGTGTGAGTTAGTAAAGATAAGGATGAGAGGTTCCAGGCAAAGGTGGATCTGTGGCAGTGGTGTCTGATGTCACCATGGCTGTTTGATTTGTTTATGAATGGGATAGTGAGAAACATAAATGTGAGGAACTTGGAGAAATGGGATGATATTGCATTCTCTAGAGTGTAAGGGCACCTGGGAAGTGAGTCAGTTGTTTTTTGCTGGTGACATCTCTGTTTGTATATTTGAGTGAGAAACTGCAAAAGTTGGTGTTTGAGTTTGGGAAAGTATGTGAAAGGAGAAAATTAAGAGTGAATATGAATAAAAGCAAGGTTATTGGTTTACCAGTATAAAGAGACAGGTAAGTTGGGGTGTGAGTTTGAATGGAGAAAATGTGATGAGCACTGGGTGATTTAGATTCTTAGGAATGGAGATGCCAGCAAATGGAACCATGAAAGTACAGCCAAATGGGTATGTATGAAGGATTAATAGTTCTTAGTGATGTTGTATGGATTCATGGGCTTTAGATGAGAATGTATGGAAGAGGGTACATTAGTTGGGAATTAATTGTTTTAGGAAAGTATGTGGTGTGAGGAAGGTGAATCAAGTAAGGAATGATAGGGTAAGAGAGAGTTGTCATAATAGCCAAAGTATGTTGAGAGAGCTGAAGAGGATGTGCTATATTGGTTTAGACTTATATAAGGAGAGAATGAGTGAGGAGGAGTTGACAGAGGATATGTGTCAGGAGTGGAGGAGACAAGGAGAAGCAGGAGACCAAATTGGAGTTGGAAGGATGGACTAAAAAATATTTTGATTGCCTAGGGCATAAACGTCCTGGAGGTTGAAAGGTGTTCATGGGTAAGATCGATGTAGATATACAGGTGGTGAGGTGATGTTGGTAGACTGAACCAGGACATATGAAGCATCCAGGGAAAATCAAAAACAGGTTTGTGGAGCCTGGTTTTGGTTAGGGGACTGTGGTTTCAGTGTATTACTCATGATAGCTAGAGAATGGATGTAAGCAATGAGACCTTTTATTCATCTGTTCACAGCCCCACCTTGCTGACGCAGGAAACAGCAAACAAGCATGAGAAAGAATTATTTATTTATTTATTTATTTATTTTGCTTTGTCGCTGTCTCCTGCGTTAGCGAGATAACGCTAGGAAACAGACAAAAGAATGGCCCAACCCACCCACATACACATGTATATACATATACGTCCACACACACAAATATACATACCTATACATCTCAACGTATACATATTTATACACACACAGACATATACATATATACACATGTACATAATTCATACTGTCTGCCCTTATTCATTACCATCGCCACCTTGCCACACATGAAATAACAACCCCCTTCCCCCTCATGTGTGCGAGGTAGCACTAGAAAAAGACAACAAAGGCCACATTCGTTCACACTCAGTCTCTAGCTGTCATGTAATAATGCACCGAAACCACAGCACCCTTTCCATATCCAGGCCCCACAGAACTTTCCATGGTTTACCCCAGACACTTCACATGCCCTGGTTCAATCCATTGACAGCACGTTGACCCCGATATACCACATCGTTCCAATTCACTCTATTCCTTGCACGCCTTTCACCCTCCTGCATGTTCAGGCCCCGATCACTCAAAATCTTTTTCGCTCCATCTTTCCACCTCCAATTTGGTCTCCCACTTCTCCTCGTTCCCTCAACCTGTGACACATATATCCTCTTTGTCAATCTTTCCTCACTCATTCTCTCCATGTGACGAAACCATTTCAAAACACCCTCTTCTGCTCTCTCAACCACACTCTTTTTATTATCACACATCTCTCTTACCCTATTATTACTTACTCGATCAAACCACTTCACACCACATATTGTCCTCAAACATCTCATTTCCAGTACATCCACCCTCCTGCGCACAACTCTATCCATAGCCCATGCCTCGCAACTGTATAACATTGTTGGAACCACTATTCCTTCAAACACCTATTTTTGCTTTCCGAGATAATGTTGTCGACTTCCACACATTCTTCACTGCTCCCAGAATTTTCGCCCCCTCTCCTACCCTATGATTCACTTCCGCTTCCATGGTTCCATCCACTGCCAAATCCACTCCCAGATATCTAAAACACTTCGCTTCCTCCAGTTTTTCTCCATTTAAACTTACCTCCCAATTGACTTGAACCTCAACCCTAATGTACCTAATAACCTTGCTCTTATTCTTTTTTACTCTCATCTTTCTTCTTTCACACACTTTACCAAACTCAGTTGCCAGGTTCTGCAGTTTCTCACCTGAATCAGCCACCAGCGCTGTATCATCAGCGAACAACAACTGACTCACTTCCCAAGCTCTCTCATCCACAACAGACTGCATACTTGCCCCTCTTTCCAAAACTCTTGCATTCACCTCCCTAACAACCCCATCCATAAACAAATTAAACAACTATAGAGACATCACACACCCCTACCGCAAACCTACATTCACTTAGAACCAATCACTTTCCTCTCTTCCTACACGTACACATGCCTTACATCCTCGATAAAAACTTTTCACTGCTTCTAACAACTTGCCTCCCACACCATATATTCTTAATACCTTCCACAGAGCATCTCTATCAACTCTATCATATGCCTTCTCCAGATCCATAAATGCTACATACAAATCCATTTGCTTTTCTAAGTATTTCTCACATACATTCTTCAAAGCAAACGCCTGATCCACACATCCTCTACCACTTCTGAAACCACACTGCTCTTCCCCAATCTGATGCTCTATACATGCCTTCACCCTCTCAATCAATACCCTCCCATATAATTTCCCAGGAATACTCAACAAACTTATACCTCTGTAATTTGAGCACTCACCTTTGTCCCCTTTGCCTTTGTGCAGTGGCACTATGCAAGCATTCCGCCAATCCTCAGGCACCTCACCATGAATCTTATTTATATTTATTTATTTTATTTATTTATTTTGCTTTGTTGCTGTCTCCCGCATTAGCGAGGTAGCGCAAGGAAATAGATGAAAGAATGGCCCAACCCACCCACATACACATGTATATACATACACGTCCACACACGCAAATATACATACCTATACATTTCAACATATGCATATATATATATATATATATATATATATATATATATATATATATATATATATATATATATATATATATATATATATATGTATATATATTATCCCTGGGGATAGGGGAGAAAGAATACCTCCCACGTATTCCCTGCGTGTCGTAGAAGGCGACCAAAAGGGAAGGGAGAGGGAGGCTGGAAATCCTCCCCTCTCATTTTTTTTTCAACTTTCCAAAAGAAGGAACAGAGAAGGGGGCCAGGTGAGGATATTCCCTCAAAGGCCCAGTCCTCTGTTCTTAACGCTACCTCGCTAATGCGGGAAATGGCGAATAGTATGAAAGAAAGAAAGCCGGCAAGGCAGCAGGTTTGGATGGTATTGCAGTGGAATTTATTAAAAAAGGGGGTGACTGTATTGTTGACTGGTTGGTAAGGTTATTAATGTATGTATGACTCATGGTGAGGTGCCTGAGGATTGGCGGAATGCGTGCATAGTGCCATTGTACAAAGGCAAAGGGGATAAGAGTGAGTGCTCAAATTACAGAGGTATAAGTTTGTTGAGTATTCCTGGTAAATTATATGGGAGGATATTGATTGAGAGGGTGAAGGCATGTACAGAGCATCAGATTGGGGAAGAGCAGTGTGGTTTCAGAAGTGGTAGAGGATGTGTGGATCAGGTGTTTGCTTTGAAGAATGTATGTGAGAAATACTTAGAAAAGCAAATGGATTTGTATGTAGCATTTATGGATCTGGAGAAGGCATATGATAGAGTTGATAGAGATGCTCTGTGGAAGGTATTAAGAATATATGGTGTGGGAGGCAAGTTGTTAGAAGCAGTAAAAAGTTTTTATCAAGGATGTAAGGCATGTGTACGTGTAGGAAGAGAGGAAAGTGATTGGTTCTCAGTGAATGTAGGTTTGCGGCAGGGGTGTGTGATGTCTCCATGGTTGCTTAATTTGTTTATGGATGGGGTGGTTAGGGAGGTGAATGCAAGAGTTTTGGAAAGGGGCAAGTATGAAGTCTGTTGGGGATGAGAGAGCTTGGGAAGTGAGTCAGTTGTTGTTCGCTGATGATACAGCGCTGGTGGCTGATTCATGTGAGAAACTGCAGAAGCTGGTGACTGAGTTTGGTAAAGTGTGTGAAAGAAGAAAGTTAAGAGTAAATGTGAATAAGAGCAAGGTTATTAGGTACAGTAGGGTTGAGGGTCAAGTCAATTGGGAGGTGAGTTTGAATGGAGAAAAACTGGAGGAAGTGAAGTGTTTTAGATATCTGGGAGTGGATCTGGCAGCGGATGGAACCATGGAAGCGGAAGTGGATCATAGGGTAGGGGAGGGGGCGAAAATTCTGGGAGCGGTGAAGAATGTGTGGAAGTCGAGAACATTATCTCGGAAAGCAAAAATGGCTATGTTTGAAGGAATAGTGGTTCCAACAATGTTGTATGGTTGCGAGGCGTGGGCTATGGATAGAGTTGTGCACAGGAGGATGGATGTGCTGGAAATGAGATGTTTGAGGACAATGTGTGGTGTGAGGTGGTTTGATCGAGTAAGTAACGTAAGGGTAAGAGAGATGTGTGGAAATAAAAAGAGCGTGGTTGAGAGAGCAGAAGAGGTTGTTTTGAAGTGTTTTGGGCACATGGAGAGGATGAGTGTCGTAGAAGGCGACTAAAAGGGGAGGGAGCGGGGGCTGGAAATCCTCCCCTCTCGGTTTTTTTTTCAATTTTCCAAAAGAAGGAACAGAGAATTGGGCCAGGTGAGGGTATTCCCTCAAAGGCCCAGTCCACTGTTCTTAACGCTACCTCGCTAATGCGGGAAATGGCGAATAGTTTGAAAAAAAAAAAAAAAAAAAAAAATATATATAAATATATATATATATATATATATATATATATATATATATATATATATATATATATATATTTATATTCTCCCCTATCCCCAGGGGTAATATATATATATATATATATATATATATATATATATATATATATATATATATATATATATTTTTTTTTTTTTTTTTATACTTTGTCGCCGTCTCCCGCGTTTGCGAGGTAGCGCAAGGAAACAGACGAAAGAAATGGCCCAACCCCCCCCCCATACACATGTGCATACACACGTCCACACACGCAAATATACATACCTACACAGCTTTCCATGGTTTACCCCAGACGCTTCACATGCCTTGCTTCAATCCACTGACAGCACGTCAACCCCTGTATACCACATGACTCCAATTCACTCTATTTCTTGCCCTCCTTTCACCCTCCTGCATGTTCAGGCCCCGATCACACAAAATCTTTTTCACTCCATCTTTCCACCTCCAATTTGGTCTCCCTCTTCTCCTTGTTCCCTCCACCTCCGACACATATATCCTCTTGGTCAATCTCTCCTCACTCATTCTCTCCATGTGCCCAAACCATTTCAAAACACCCTCTTCTGCTCTCTCAACCACGCTCTTTTTATTTCCACACATCTCTCTTACCCTTACGTTACTTACTCGATCAAACCACCTCACACCACACATTGTCCTCAAACATCTCATTTCCAGCACATCCATCCTCCTGCGCACATCTCTATCCATAGCCCACGCCTCGCAACCATACAACATTGTTGGAACCACTATTCCCTCAAACATACCCATTTTTGCTTTCCGAGATAGTGTTCTCGACTTCCACACATTTTTCAAGGCTCCCAAAATTTTCGCCCCCTCCCCCACCCTATGATCCACTTCCGCTTCCATGGTTCCATCCGCTGACAGATCCACTCCCAGATATCTAAAACACTTCACTTCCTCCAGTTTTTCTCCATTCAAACTCACCTCCCAATTGACTTGACCCTCACCCCTACTGTACCTAATAACCTTGCTCTTATTCACATTTACTCTCAACTTTCTTCTTCCACACACTTTACCAAACTCAGTCACCAGCTTCTGCAGTTTCTCACATGAATCAGCCACCAGCGCTGTATCATCAGCGAACAACAACTGACTCACTTCCCAAGCTCTCTCATCCCCAACAGACTTCATACTTGCCCCTCTTTCCAGGACTCTTGCATTTACCTCCCTTACAACCCCATCCATAAACAAATTAAACAACCATGGAGACATCACACACCCCTGCCGCAAACCTACATTCACTGAGAACCAATCACTTTCCTCTCTTCCTACACGTACACATGCCTTACATCCTCGATAAAAACTTTTCACTGCTTCTAACAACTTGCCTCCCACACCATATATTCTTAATACCTTCCACAGAGCATCTCTATCAACTCTATCATATGCCTTCTCCAGATCCATAAATGCTACATACAAATCCATTTGCTTTTCTAAGTATTTCTCACATACATTCTTCAAAGCAAACACCTGATCCACACATCCTCTACCACTTCTGAAACCGCACTGCTCTTCCCCAATCTGATGCTCTGTACATGCCTTCACCCTCTCAATCAATACCCTCCCATATAATTTACCAGGAATACTCAACAAACTTATACCTCTGTAATTTGAGCACTCACTCTTATCCCCTTTGCCTTTGTACAATGGCACTATGCACGCATTCCGCCAATCCTCAGGCACCTCACCATGAGTCATACATACATTAAATAACCTTACCAACCAGTCAACAATACAGTCACCCCCTTTCTTAATAAATTCCACTGCAATACCATCCAAACCTGCTGCCTTGCCGGCTTTCATCTATATATATATATATATATATATATATATATATATATATATATATATATATATATATATTTATATTCTCCCCTATCCCCAGGGGTAATATATATATATATATATATATATATATATATGTATATATATATATATATATATATATATATATATATATATATATATATATATATTTTTTTTTTTTTTTGCTTTGTCGCTGTCTCCCGCGTATGCGAGGTAGCGCAAGGAAACAGACGAAAGAAATGGCCCAACCCACCCCCATACACATGTATATACATACGTCCACACACGCAAATATACATACCTACACAGCTTTCCATGGTTTACCCCAGACGCTTCACATGCCTTGATTCAATCCACTGACAGCACGTCAACCCCGGTATACCACATCGATCCAATTCACTCTATTCCTTGCCCTCCTTTCACCCTCCTGCATGTTCAGGCCCCGATCACACAAAATCTTTTTCACTCCATCTTTCCACCTCCAATTTGGTCTCCCTCTTCTCCTCGTTCCCTCCACCTCCGACACATATATTCTCTTGGTCAATCTTTCCTCACTCATTCTCTCCATGTGCCCGAACCATTTCAAAACACCCTCTTCTGCTCTCTCAACCACGCTTTTTTTATTTCCACACATCTCTCTTACCCTTACGTTACTTACTCGATCAAACCACCTCACACCACACATTGTCCTCAAACATCTCATTTCCAGCACATCCATCCTCCTGCGCACAACTCTATCCATAGCCCACGCCTCGCAACCATACAACATTGTTGGAACCACTCTTCCTTCAAACATACCCATTTTGGCTTTCCGAGATAATGTTCTCGACTTCCACACATTCTTCAAGGCTCCCAGAATTTTCGCCCCCTCCCCCACCCTATGATCCACTTCCGCTTCCATGGTTCCATCCGCTGCCAGATCCACTCCCAGATATCTAAAACACTTCACTTCCTCCAGTTTTTCTCCATTCAAACTCACCTCCCAATTGACTTGACCCTCAACCCCACTGTACCTAATAACGTTGCTCTTATTTACATTTACTCTTAACTTTCTTCTTTCACACACTTTACCAAACTCAGTCACCAGCTTCTGCAGTTTCTCACATGAATCAGCCACCAGCGCTGTATCATCAGCGAACAACAACTGACTCACTTCCCAAGCTCTCTCATCCACAACAGACTTCATACTTGCCCCTCTTTCCAAAACTCTTGCATTCACCTCCCTAACAACCCCATCCATAAACAAATTAAACAACCTTGGAGACATCACACACCCCTGCCGCAAACCTACATTCACTGAGAACCAATCACTTTCCTCTCTTCCTACACGTACACATGCCTTACATCCTCGATAAAAACTTTTCACTGCTTCTAACAACTTGCCTCCCACACCATATATATATATATATATATATATATATATATATATATATATATATATATATATATATATTTTTTTCTTTATACTTTGTCGCTGTCTCCCGCGTTTGCGAGGTAGCGCAAGGAAACAGACGAAAGAAATGGTCCAACCCCCCCCATACACATGTATATACATACGTCCACACACGCAAATATACATACCTACACAGCTTTCCATGGTTTACCCCAGACGCTTCACATGCCTTGATTCAATCCACTGACAGCACGTCAGCCCCGGTATACCACATCGCTCCAATTCACTCTATTCCTTGCCCTCCTTTCACCCTCCTGCATGTTCAGGCCCCAATCACGCAAAATCTTTTTCACTCCATCTTTCCACCTCCAATTTGGTCTCCCTCTTCTCCTTGTTCCCTCCACCTCCGACACATATATCCTCTTGGTCAATCTTTCCTCACTCATCCTCTCCATGTGCCCAAACCACTTCAAAACACCCTCTTCTGCTCTCTCAACCACGCTCTTTTTATTTCCACACATCTCTCTTACCCTTACGTTACTCACTCGATCAAACCACCTCACACCACACATTGTCCTCAAACATCTCATTTCCAGCACATCCATCCTCCTGCGCACAACTCTATCCATAGCCCACGCCTCGCAACCATACAACATTGTTGGAACCACTATTCCTTCAAACATACCCATTTTTGCTTTCCGAGATAATGTTCTCGACTTCCACACATTCTTCAAGGCCCCCAGAATTTTCGCCCCCTCCCCCACCCTATGATCCACTTCCGCTTCCATGGTTCCATCCGCTGACAGATCCACTCCCAGATATCTAAAACACTTCACTTCCTCCAGTTTTTCTCCATTCAAACTCACCTCCCAATTGACTTGACCCTCAACCCTACTGTACCTAATAACCTTGCTCTTATTCACATTTACTCTTAACTTTCTTCTTCCACACACTTTACCAAACTCAGTCACCAGCTTCTGCAGTTTCTCACATGAATCAGCCACCAGCGCTGTGTCATCAGCGAACAACAACTGACTCACTTCCCAAGCTCTCTCATCCCCAACAGACTTCATACTTGCCCCTCTTTCCAAAACTCTTGCATTTACCTCCCTAACAACCCCATCCATAAACAAATTAAACAACCATGGAGACATCACACACCCCTGCCGCAAACCTACATTCACTGAGAACCAATCACTTTCCTCTCTTCCTACACGTACACATGCCTTACATCCTCGATAAAAACTTTTCACTGCTTCTAACAACTTTCCTCCCACACCATATATTCTTAATACCTTCCACAGAGCATCTCTATCAACTCTATCATATGCCTTCTCCAGATCCATAAATGCTACATACAAATCCATTTGCTTTTCTAAGTATTTCTCACATACATTCTTCAAAGCAAACACCTGATCCACACATCCTCTACCACTTCTGAAACCACACTGCTCTTCCCCAATCTGATGCTCTGTACATGCCTTCACCCTCTCAATCAATACCCTCCCATATAATTTACCAGGAATACTCAACAAACTTATACCTCTGTAATTTGAGCACTCTTATCCCCTTTGCCTTTGTACAATGGCACTATGCACGCATTCCGCCAATCCTCAGGCACCTCACCATGAGTCATACATACATTAAATAACCTTACCAACCAGTCAACAATACAGTCACCCCCTTTTTTAATAAATTCCACTGCAATACCATCCAAACCTGCTGCCTTGCCGGCTTTCATATTCCGCAAAGCTTTCACTACCTCTTCTCTGTTTACCAAATCATTTTCCCTAGCCCTCTCACTTTGCACACCACCTCGACCAAAACACCCTATATCTGCCACTCTATCATCAAACACATTCAACAAACCTTCAAAATACTCACTCCATCTCCTTCTCACATCACCACTACTTGTTATCACCTCCCCATTTGCGCCCTTCACTGAAGTTCCCATTTGCTCCCTTGTCTTACGCACTTTATTTACCTCCTTCCAGAACATCTTTTTATTCTCCCTAAAATTTAATGATACTCTCTCACCCCAACTCTCATTTGCCCTTTTTTTCACCTCTTGCACCTTTCTCTTGACCTCCTGTCTCTTTCTTTTATACATCTCCCACTCAATTGCATTTTTTCCTTGCAAAAATCGTCCAAATGCCTCTCTCTTCTCTTTCACTAATACTCTTACTTCTTCATCCCACCACTCACTACCCTTTCTAATTAACCCACCTCCCACTCTTCTCATGCCACAAGCATCTTTTGCGCAATCCATCACTGATTCCCTAAATACATCCCATTCCTCCCCCACTCCCCTTACTTCCATTGTTCTCACCTTTTTCCATTCTGTACTCAGTCTCTCCTGGTACTTCCTCACACAGGTCTCCTTCTCAAGCTCACTTACTCTCACCACCCTCTTCACCCCAACATTCACTCTTCTTTTCTGAAAACCCATACAAATCTTCACCTTAGCCTCCACAAGATAATGATCAGACATCCCTCCAGTTGCACCTCTCAGCACATTAACATCCAAAAGTCTCTCTTTCGCACGCCTGTCAATTAACACGTAATCCAATAACGCTCTCTGGCCATCTCTCCTACTTACATAAGTATACTTATGTATATCTCGCTTTTTAAACCAGGTATTCCCAATCACCAGTCCTTTTTCAGCACATAAATCTACAAGCTCTTCACCATTTCCATTTACAACACTGAACACCCCATGTATACCAATTATTCCCTCAACTGCCACATTACTCACCTTTGCATTCAAATCACCCATCACTATAACCCGGTCTCGCGCATCAAAACCACTAACACACTCATTCAGCTGCTCCCAAAACACTTGCCTCTCTTGATCTTTCTTCTCATGCCCAGGTGCATAAGCACCAATAATCACCCACCTCTCTCCATCAACTTTCAGTTTTACCCATATTAATCGAGAATTTACTTTCTTACACTCTATCACATACTCCCACAACTCCTGTTTCAGGAGTATTGCTACTCCTTCCCTTGCTCTTGTCCTCTCACTAACCCCTGACTTTACTCCCCAGACATTCCCAAACCACTCTTCCCCTTTACCCTTGAGCTTCGTTTCACTCAGAGCCAAAACATCCAGGTTCCTCTCCTCAAACATACTACCTATCTCTCCTTTTTTCACATCTTGGTTACATCCACACACATTTAGGCACCCCACTCTGAGCCTTCGAGGAGGATGAGCACTCCCCGCGTGACTCCTTCTTCTGTTTCCCATTTTAGAAAGTTAATACAGGGAGGGGAGGATTTCTGGCCCCCCGCTCCCGTCCCCTCTAGTCGCTTTCTACGACACGCGAGGAATACGTGGGAAGTATTCTTTCACCCCTATCCCCAGGGACAATATACATATATATATACATATACACATACACAATTTAGAAAACTGAAACTTCTAGCTTGAAAATGAATGAAAAAAATGAATGTCACATAATGGTTCAACCTCTGGCTATGGAAAAAAGGAAATGTATAATTTATTTACACAAACGTCAATAGCAGTTCTCATCAATTCAACCACTGTATCAACAGGCTTCAATGTCTAAGCTACACCTTCTCCAATTTCACTATTTTCCTTCACATTTTCAATTGTGTCTGAAGGTTCTACTTCAAGAGTGATTGTTTTTCCAGTAAGGGTCTTCACATCTTGGTTACATCCACACACATTTAGGCACCCCACTCTGAGCCCTCGAGGAGGATGCTTTACTTGTGGTGCTGACTTCCCGTTGCAGGAATTTGGATTCCTTCACCAGTCTCGAGCCCAACAAAAGCTTCAGGGGAACCTTAACCCAGAGTAAATCTATATTCTTAAGAAAATAACAAAAAAGCAGGTTGAGCTTCGTTTCACTCAGAGCCAAAACATCCAGGTTCCTTTCCTCAAACATACTACCTATCTCTCCTTTTTTTCACATCTTGGTTACATCCACACACATTTAGGCACCCCACTCTGAGCCTTCGAGGAGGATGAGCACTCCCCGCGTGACTCCTTCTTCTGTTTCCCATTTTAGAAAGTTAATACAAGGAGGGGAGGATTTCTGGCCCCCCGCTCCCGTCCCCTCTAGTCGCTTTCTACGACACGCGAGGAATACGTGGGAAGTATTCTATATTGACTATATTGGCACAATTTTTCAGCCAGCATGACCTAACACTTTTGTGAAATGAAAATATCCTTATCAATCAACATTTACCTGAAGCTGCAAGACAAGACTTCCCCCAGTGTTATGTATTAGAAATATGTCAAGTCATATGATGTCTCTTGTGATGACTTAATGCATCCATCAGCATGACAGAAGAGCAAGGGAAGGAGTAGCAATACTCCTGAAACAGGAGTTGTGGGAGTATGTGAAAGAATGTAAGAAAGTAAATTCTCGATTAATATGGGTAAAACTGAAAGTTGATGGAGAGAGGTGGGTGATTATTGGTGCATATGCACCTGGGCATGAGAAGAAAGATCTTGAGAGGCAAGTGTTTTGGGAGCAGCTGAATGAGTGTGTTAGTGGTTTTGATGCACGAGACCGGGTTATAGTGATGGGTGATTTGAATGCAAAGGTGAGTAATGTGGCAGTTGAGGGAATAATTGGTATACATGGGGTGTTCAGTGTTGTAAATGGAAATGGTGAAGAGCTTGTAGATTTATGTGCTGAAAAAGGACTGATGATTGGGAATACCTGGTTTAAAAAGCGAGATATACACAAGTATACTTATGTAAGTAGGAGAGATGGCCAGAGAGCGTTATTGGATTACGTGTTAATTGACAGGTGTGCGAAAGAGGGACTTTTGGATGTTAATGTGCTGAGAGGTGCAACTGGAGGGATGTCTGATCATTATCTTGTGGAGGCTAAGGTGAAGATTTGTATGGGTTTTCAGAAAAGAAGAGTGAATGTTGGGGTGAAGAGGGTGGTGAGAGTAAGTGAGCTTGGGAAGGAGACCTGTGTGAGGAAATACCAGGAGAGACTGAGTACAGAATGGAAAAAGGTGAGAACAATGGAAGTAAGGGGAGTGGGGGAGGAATGGGATGTATTTAGGGAATCAGTGATGGATAGCGCAAAAGATGCTTGTGGCATGAGAAGAGTGGGAGGTGGGTTGATTAGAAAGGGTAGTGAGTGGTGGGATGAAGAAGTAAGAGTATTAGTGAAAGAGAAGAGAGAGGCATTTGGACGATTTTTGCAGGGAAAAAATGCAATTGAGTGGGAGATGTATAAAAGAAAGAGACAGGAGGTCAAGAGAAAGGTGCAAGAGGTGAAAAAAGGGCAAATGAGTGTTGGGGTGAGAGAGTATCATTAAATTTTAGGGAGAATAAAAAGATGTTCTGGAAGGAGGTAAATAAAGTGCGTAAGACAAGGGAGCAAATGGGAACTTCAGTGAAGGGCGCAAATGGGGAGGTGATAACAAGTAGTGGTGATGTGAGAAGGAGATGGAGTGAGTATTTTGAAGGTTTGTTGAATGTGTTTGATGATAGAGTGGCAGATATAGGGTGTTTTCGTCGAGGTGGTGTGCAAAGTGAGAGGGTTAGGGAAAATGATTTGGTAAAGAGAAGAGGTAGTGAAAGCTTTGCGGAAGATGAAAGCCGGCAAGGCAGCAGGTTTGGATGGTATTGCAGTGGAATTTATTAAAAAAGGGGGTGACTGTATTGTTGACTGGTTGGTAAGGTTATTTAATGTATGTATGACGCATGGTGAGGTGCCTGAGGATTGGCGGAATGCGTGCATAGTGCCATTGTACAAAGGCAATGGGGATAAGAGTGAGTGCTCAAATTACAGAGGTATAAGTTTGTTGAGTATTCCTGGTAAATTATATGGGAGGGTATTGATTGAGAGGGTGAAGGCATGTACAGAGCATCAGATTGGGGAAGAGCAGTGTGGTTTCAGAAGTGGTAGAGGATGTGTGGATCAGGTGTTTGCTTTGAAGAATGTATGTGAGAAATACTTAGAAAAGCAAATGGATTTGTATGTAGCATTTATGGATCTGGAGAAGGCATATGATAGAGTTGATAGAGATGCTCTGTGGAAGGTATTAAGAATATATGGTGTGGGAGGAAAGTTGTTAGAAGCAGTGAAAAGTTTTTATCGAGGATGTACGGCATGTGTACGTGTAGGAAGAGAGGAAAGTGATTGGCTCTCAGTGAATGTAGGTTTGCGGCAGGGGTGTGTGATGTCTCCATGGTTGTTTAATTTGTTTATGGATGGGGTTGTTAGGGAGGTAAATGCAAGAGTTTTGGAAAGAGGGGCAAGTATGAAGTCTGTTGGGGATGAGAGAGCTTGGGAAGTGAGTCAGTTGTTGTTCGCTAATGATACAGCGCTGGTGGCTGATTCATGTGAGAAACTGCAGAAGCTGGTGACTGAGTTTGGTAAAGTGTGTGGAAGAAGAAATTTAAGAGTAAATGTGAATAAGAGCAAGGTTATTAGGTACAGTAGGGTTGAGGGTCAAGTCAATTGGGAGGTGAGTTTGAATGGAGAAAAACTGGAGGAAGTGAAGTGTTTTATATATCTGGGAGTGGATCTGGCAGCGGATGGAACCATGGAAGCGGAAGTGGATCATAGGGTGGGGGAGGGGGCGAAAATTCTGGGGGCCTTGAAGAATGTTTGGAAGTCGAGAACATTATCTCGGAAAGCAAAAATGGGTATGTTTGAAGGAATAGTGGTTCCAACAATGTTGTATGGTTGCGAGGCGTGGGCTATGGATAGAGTTGTGCGCTGGAGGATGGATGTGCTGGAAATGAGATGTTTGAGGACAGTGTGTGGTGTGAGGTGGTTTGATTGAGTGAGTAACGTAAGGGTAAGAGAGATGTGTGGAAATAAAAAGAGCGTGGTTGAGAGAGCAGAAGAGGGTGTTTTGAAGTGGTTTGGGCACATGGAGAGGATGAGTGAGGAAAGATTGACCAAGAGGATATATGTGTCGGAGGTGGAGGGAACGAGGAGAAGAGGGAGACCAAATTGGAGGTGGAAAGATGGAGTGAAAAAGATTTTGTGTGATCGGGGCCTGAACATGCAGGAGGGTGAAAGGAGGGCAAGGAATAGAGTGAATTGGAGCGATGTGGTATACCGGGGTTGACGTGCTGTCAGTGGATTGAATCAAGGCATGTGAAGCGTCTGGGGTAAACCATGGAAAGCTGTGTAGGTATGTATATTTGCGTGTGTGGACGTATGTATATACATGTGTATGGGGGGGGTTGGGCCATTTCTTTCGTCTGTTTCCTTGCGCTACCTCGCAAACGCGGGAGACAGCGACAAAGTATAAAAGAAAAATAAAAAAAAAATATATATATATATATATATATATATATATATATATATATATATATATATATATATATATATATATATATATATATACATATATATGTTCCTTCTCTGTTCCTTGTTTTGGAAAATTGAAAAAAAAAAAAAAACGAGAGGGGAAAATTTCCAGCCCCCCGCTCCCTCCCCTTTTAGTCGCCTTCCACGACACGCAGGGAATACGTGGGAAGTATTCTTTCTCCCCTATCCCCATATATATATATATATATATTTCTTTGAAAGAAATATATATATATATATATATATATATATATATATATATATATATATATATATATATATTTTTTTTTTCTTATACTTTGTCGCTGTCTCCCGCGTTTGCGAGGTAGCGCAAGGAGACAGACGAAAGAAATGGCCCAACCCCCCCCATACACATGTATATACACACTTCCACACATGCAAATATACATACCTACACAGCTTTCCATGGTTTACCCGAGACGCTTCACATGCCTTGATTCAATCCACTGACAGTACGTCAACCCCGGTATACCACATTGCTCCAATTCACTCTATTCCTTTCCCTCCTTTCACCCTCCTGCATGTTCAGGCCCCGATCACACAAAATCTTTTTCACTCCATCTTTCCACCTCCAATTTGGTCTCCCTCTTCTCCTTGCTCCCTCCACCTCCGACACATATATCCTCTTGGTCAATCTTTCCTCACTCATCCTCTCCATGTGCCCAAACCACTTCAAAACACCCTCTTCTGCTCTCTCAACCACGCTCTTTTTATTTCCACACATCTCTCTTACCCTTACGTTACTCACTCGATCAAACCACCTCACACCACACATTGTCCTCAAACATCTCATTTCCAGCACATCCATCCTCCTGCGCACAACTCTATCCATAGCCCACGCCTCGCAACCATACAACATTGTTGGAACCACTATTCCTTCAAACATACCCATCTTTGCTTTCCGAGATAATGTTCTCGACTTCCACACATTCTTCAAGGCCCCCAGAATTTTCGCCCCCTCCCCCACCCTATGATCCACTTCCGCTTCCATGGTTCCATCCGCTGCCAGATCCACTCCCAGATATCTAAAACACTTCACTTCCTCTAGTTTTTCTCCATTCAAACTCACCTCCCAGTTGACTTGACCCTCAACCCTACTGTACCTAATAACCTTGCTCTTATTCACATTTACTCTTAACTTTCTTCTTCCACACACTTTACCAAACTCAGTCACCAGCTTCTGCAGTTTCTCACATGAATCAGCCACCAGCGCTGTATCATCAGTGAACAACAACTGACTCACTTCCCAAGCTCTCTCATCCCCAACAGACTTCATACTTGCCCCTCTTTCCAAAACTCTTGCATTTACCTCCCTAACAACCCCATCCATAAACAAATTAAACAACCATGGAGACATCACACACCCCTGCCGCAAACCTACATTCACTGAGAACCAATCACTTTCCTCTCTTCCTACACGTACACATGCCTTATATCCTCGATAAAAACTTTTCACTGCTTCTAACAACTTTCCTCCCACACCATATATTCTTAATACCTTCCACAGAGCATCTCTATCAACTCTATCATATGCCTTCTCCAGATCCATAAATGCTACATACAAATCCATTTGCTTTTCTAAGTATTTCTCACATACATTCTTCAAAGCAAACACCTGATCCACACATCCTCTACCACTTCTGAAACCACACTGCTCTTCCCCAATCTGATGCTCTGTACATGCCTTCACCCTCTCAATCAATACCCTCCCATATAATTTACCAGGAATACTCAACAAACTTATACCTCTGTCATTTGAGCACTCACTCTTATCCCCTTTGCCTTTGTACAATGGCACTATGCACGCATTCCGCCAATCCTCAGGCACCTCACCATGAGTCATACATACATTAAATAACCTTACCAACCAGTCAACAATACAGTCACCCCCTTTTTTAATAAATTCCACTGCAATACCATCCAAACCTGCTGCCTTGCTGGCTTTCATCTTCCACAAAGCTTTCACTACCTCTTCTCTGTTTACCAAATCATTTTCCCTAACCTTCTCACTTTGCACACCACCTCGACCAAAACACCCTATATCTGCCACTCTATCATCAAACACATTCAACAAACCTTCAAAATACTCACTCCATCTCCTTCTCACATCACCACTACTTGTTATCACCTCCCCATGTGCGCCCTTCACTGAAGTTCCCATTTGCTCCCTTGTCTTAGCACTTTATTTACCTCCTTCCAGAACATCTTTTTATTCTCCCTAAAATTTAATGATACTCTCTCACCCCAACTCTCATTTGCCCTTTTTTTCACCTCTTGCACCTTTCTCTTGACCTCCTGTCTCTTTCTTTTTTACATCTCCCACTCAATTGCATTTTTTCCCTGCAAAAATCGTCCAAATGCCTCTCTCTTCTCTTTCACTAATACTCTTACTTCTTCATCCCACCACTCACTACCCTTTCTAATCAACCCACCTCCCACTCTTCTCATGCCACAAGCATCTTTTGCGCAGTCCATCACTGATTCCCTAAATACATCCCATTCCTCCCCCACTCCCCTTGCTTCCATTGTTCTCACCTTTTTCCATTCTGTACTCAGTCTCTCCTGGTACTTCCTCACACAGGTCTCCTTCTCAAGCTCACTTACTCTCACCACCCTCTTCACCCCAACATTCACTCTTCTTTTCTGAAAACCCATACAAATCTTCACCTTAGCCTCCACAAGATAATGATCAGACATCCCTCCAGTTGCACCTCTCAGCACATTAACATCCAAAAGTCTCTCTTTCGCACGCCTGTCAATTAACACGTAATCCAATAACGCTCTCTGGCCATCTCTCCTACTTACATAAGTATACTTATGTATATCTCACTTTTTAAACCAGGTATTCCCAATCATCAGTCCTTTTTCAGCACATAAATCTACAAGCTCTTCACCATTTCCATTTACAACACTGAACACCCCATGTATACCAATTATTCCCTCAACTGCCACATTACTCACCTTTGCATTCAAATCACCCATCACTATAACCCGGTCTCGTGCATCAAAACCACTAACACACTCATTCAGCTGCTCCCAAAACACTTGCCTCTCATGATCTTTCTTCTCATGCCCAGGTGCATATGCACCAATAATCACCCACCTCTCTCCATCAACTTTCAGTTTTACCCATATTAATCGAGAATTTACTTTCTTACACTCTATCACATACTCCCACAACTCCTGTTTCAGGAGTATTGCTACTCCTTCCCTTGCTCTTGTCCTCACACTAACCCCTGACTTTACTCCCCAGACCTTCCCAAACCACTCTTCCCCTTTACCCTTGAGCTTCGTTTCACTCAGAGCCAAAACATCCAGGTTCCTCTCCTCAAACATACTACCTATCTCTCCTTTTTTCACATCTTGGTTACATCCACACACATTTAGGCACCCCACTCTGAGCCTTCGAGGAGGATGAGCACTCCCCGCGTGACTCCTTCTTCTGTTTCCCATTTTAGAAAGTTAATACAAGGAGGGGAGGATTTCTGGCCCCCCGCTCCCGTCCCCTCTAGTCGCTTTCTACGACACGCGAGGAATACGTGGGAAGTATTCTTTCACCCCTATCCCCAGGGATAATGTACATATATATATATACATATACACATACACACACATACACATACATACGCACATATACACACACACACACATACATATATATACATATGAAAAATGTAAGGAACAATTTAGAAAACTGAAACTTGTAGCTTGAAATGAATGAAAAAAATGAATGTCACATAATATATATATATATATATATATATATATATATATATATATATATATATATATATATATATATATATATATATATCTCTTTTTCTTTTAAACTATTCGCCATTTCCCGCGTTAGCGAGGTAGCATTAAGAACAGAGGACTGGGCCTTTGACTGGCCCAATTCTCTGTTCCTTCTTTTGGAAAATTATAAAAAAACGAGAGGGGAGGATTTCCAGCCCCCCGCTCCCTCCCCTTTTAGTCGCCTTCTACGACACGCAGGGAATACGTGGGAAGTATTCTTAATCCCCTATCCCCAGGGATATATATATATCTTTTTCTTTTCTTTCAAACTATTCGCCATTTCCCGCGTTAGCGAGGTAGCGTTAGGAACAGAGGACTGGGCCTTTTTTGGAATATCCTCACCTGGCCCCCTCTGTTCCTTCTTTTGGGGGGGGGGGAAAAAAAAAAAAAAAAAAAAAAACGAGAGGGGAGGATTTCCAGCCCCCCGCTCCCTCCCCTTTTAGTCACCTTCTACGACACGCAGGGAATACGTGGGAAGTATTCTTAATCCCCTATCCCCAGGGAATAAATATATATGTATATATATATATATATATATATATATATATATATATATATATATATATATATATATATAATATATATATATATATATATATATATATATATATATATATATATATACACACACACACACACACACAGACTTATACATGTATACACATGTACATAATTCATACTGTCTGCCTTTATTCATTCCCATTGCCACCTCGCCACACATAAAATAACAACCCCCTCCCCCCTCATGTGTGCGAGGTAGCGCTGGGAAAAGACAACAAAGGCCCCATTCGTTCACACTCAGTCTCTAGCTGTCATGTAATAATGCACTGAAACCACAGCTCCCTTTCCACATCCAGGCCCCACAGAACTTTCCATGGTTTACCCCAGACGCTTCACATGCCCTGGTTCAATCCATTGACAGCATGTTGACCCCGATATACCACATCGTTCCAATTCACTCTATTTCTTGCACGCCTTTCACCCTCCTGCATGTTCAGGCCCCGATCACTCAAAATCTTTTTCACTCCATCCTTCCACCTCCAATTTGGTCTCCCACTTCTCCTAGGTCCCTTCACCTCTGACACATATATCCTCTTTGTCAATCTTTCCTCACTCATTCTCTCCATGTGACCAAATCATTTCAAAACACCCTCTTCTGCTCTCTCAACCACACTCTTTTTATTACCACACAACTCTCTTACCCTATTATTACTTACTCGATCAAACCACCTCACACCACATATTGTCCTCAGACATCTCATTTCCAGCACATCCACCCTCCTGCGCACAACTCTATCCATAGCCCATGCCTCGCAACCATACAACATTGTTGGAACAACTATTCCTTCAAACATACCCATTTTTGCTTTCCGAGATAATGTTCTTGACTTCCACACATTCTTCAAGGCTCCCAGAATTTTCGCCAACTCCCCCACCAGATGATTCACTTCCGCTTCCATGGTTCCATCCGCTGCCAAATGCACTCCCAGATATCTAAAACACTTCACTTCCTCCAGTTTTTCTCCATTCAAACTTACCTCCCAATTGACTTGACCCTCAACCCTACTGTCCCTAATAACCTTGCTCTTATTCACATTTACTCTCAACTTTCTTCTTTCACACACTTTACCAAACTCAGTCACCAGCTTCTGCAGTTTCTCACATGAATCAGCCACCAGCGCTGTATCATCTGTGAACAACAACTGACTCACCTCCCAAGCTCTCTCATCCACAACAGACTGCATACTTGCCCCTCTTTCCAAAACTCTTGCATTCACCTCGCTAACAACCCCATCCATAAACAAATTAAACAACCATGGAGACATCACACACCCCTGCCGCAAACCCACATTTACTGAGAACCAATCACTTTCCTCTCTTCCTACACGTACATATGCCTTACATCCTTGATAAAAACTTTTCACTGCTTCTAACAACTTGCCTCCCACACCATATATTCTTAATACCTTCCACAGAGCATCTCTATCAACTCTATCATATGCCTTCTCCAGATCCATAAATGCTACATACAAATCCATTTGTTTTTCTAAGTATTTCTCGCATACATTCTTCAAAGCAAACACCTGATCCACACATCCTCTACCACTTCTGAAACCACACTGCTCTTCCCCAATCTGATGCTCTGTACATGCCTTCACCCTCTCAATCAATACCCTCCCATATAATTTTCCAGGAATACTCAACAAACTTATACCTCTGTAATTTGAGCACTCACTCTTATCCCCTATGCCTTTGTACAATGGCACTATGCAAGCATTTCGCCAATCCTCAGGCACCTCACCATGAATGATACATACATTAAATAACCTTACCAACCAGTCAACAATACAGTTACCCCCTTTTTTAATAAATTCCACTGCAATACCATCCAAACCTGCTGCCTTGCCAGCTTTCATCTTCCACAAAGCTTTTACTACTTTTTACTACTCTGATTTCAAATCATTTTCCCTAACCCTCTCACTTTGCACACCATCTCGACCAAAACACCCTATATCTGCCACTCTATCATCAAACGCATTCAACAAACCTTCAAAGTAGTCACTCCATCTCCTTCTCACATCACCACTACTTGTTATCACCTCCCCATTAGCCCCCTTCACTGAAGTTCCCATTTCCTCCCTTGTCTAACGCACTTTATTTACCTCCTTCCAAAACATCTATTTATTCTCCCTAAGATTTAATACTCTCTCACCCCAACTCTCATTTGCCCTCTTTTTCACCTCTTGCACCTTTCTCTTGACCTCCTGCCTCTTTATACATCTCCCACTCATTTGCATTTTTTCCCTGCAAAAATCGTCCAAATACCTCTCTCTTCTCTTTCACTAATAATCTTACTTCTTCATCCCACCACTCACTACCCTTTCTAATCAACCCACCTCCTACGCTTCTCATGCCACAAACATCTTTTGCGCAAGCCATCACTGCTTCCCTAAATACATCCCATTCCTCCCCCACTCCCCTTACCTCCTTTGCTCCCACCTTTTTCCATTCTGTACTCAGTCTCTCCTGGCACTTCCTCACACAAGTCTCCTTCCCAAGCTCACTTACTCTCATCACTCTCTTCACCCCAACATTCTCTCTTCTTTTCTGAAAACCCACACAAATCTTCACCTTCGCCTCCACAAGATAATGATCAGACATCCCTCCAGTTGCACCTCTCAGCACATTAACATCCAAAAGTCTCTCTTTCGCACGCCTATCAATTAACACGTAATCCAGTAATGCTCTCTGGCCATCTCTCCTACTTACATACGTATACTTATGTATATCTCGCTTTTTAAACCAGGTATTCCCAATCACCAATCCTTTTTCAGTACATAAATCTACAAGCTCTTCACTATTTCCATTTACAACACTGAACACCCCATGTATACCAATTATTCCCTCAAATGCCACATTACTCACCTTTGCATTCAAATCACCCATCACTATAACTCGGTCTTGTGCATCAAAACCACGAACACACTCATTCAGCTGCTCCCAAAACACTTGCCTCTCATGATCTTTCTTCTCATGCCCAGGTGCATATGCACCAATAATCACCAATCTCTCTCCATCCCCTTACAGTTTTACCCATATGAATCTAGAATTTACTTTCTTACACTCTATTATATACTCCCACCACTCCTGTTTCAGGAGTAGTGCTACACTTTCCCTCGCTCTTGTCCTCTCACTAACCCCTGACTTTACTCCCAAGACATTCCCAAACCACTCTTCCCCTTTACCCTTGAGCTTGGTTTCACTGAGAGCCAAAACATCCAGGTTCCTTTCCTCTAACATACTGCCTATCTCTCCTTTTTTCTCATCTTGGTTACATCCACAGACATTTCGACACACCAGTCTGAGCCTTCGAGGAGGATGAGCACTCCCCACGTGACTCCTTCTTCTGTTTCCTTTTTTAGAAAGTCAAAATACAAGGAGGGAAGGGTTTCTGGCCCCCCGCTCCCGTCCCCTTTAGTCGCCTTCTACGACACGTGAGGAATGCGTGGGAAGTATTCTTTCTCCCCTATCCCAACCTTACCAACCAGTCAACAATACAGTCACCCCCTTTTTTAATAAATTCCACTGCAATACCATCCAAACCCGCTGTCTTGCCGGCTTTCATCTTCCACAAAGCTTTTACTACCTCTTCTCTGTTTACCAAATGATTTTCCCTAACCCTCTCACTTTGCACACCACCTCGACCAAAACACCCTATATCTGCCACTCTATCATCAAACACATTCAACAAACCTTCAAAATACTCACTCCATCTCCTTTTCACATCACCACTACTTGTTATCACCTCCCTATTAGCCCCCTTCTCTGAAGTTCCCATTTGTTCCCTTGTCTTACACACTTTATTTACCTCCATCCAAAACATCTTTTTATTCTCCCTAAAATTTAATGATACTCTCTCACACAAACTCTCATTTTCCGTCTTTTTCACCTCTTGTTCCTTTCTCTTGACCTCCTGCCTCTTTCTTTTATACCTCTCCCAGTCATTTGCATTATTTCCCTGCAAAAATCGTCCAAATGCCTCTCTCTTCTCTTCCAATAATAATCTTACTTCTTCATCCCACCACTCACTACCCTTTCTGATCTGCTCACCTTCCACGCTTCTCATGCCACAAGCATCTTTTGCGCAAGCCATCACTGCTTCCCTAAATACATCCCATTCCTCCCCCACTCCCCTTACCTCCTTTGCTCTCACCTTTTTCCATTCTGTACTCAGTCTCTCCTGGTACTTCCTCACACAAGTCTCCTTCCCAAGCTCACTTACTCTCACCACTCTCTTCATCCCAACAATCTCTCTTCTTTTCGTAAAACCTTTGCAAATCTTCGCCTCCACAAGATGATGATCAGACATCCCTCTAGTTGCACCCCTCAGCACATTAACATCCAAAAGTCTCTCTTTCATGCACCTATCAATTAACAAGTAATCCAATAATGCTCTCTGGCCATCTCTCCTACTTACATACTTATACTTATGTATATCTCTCTTTTTAAACCAGGTATTCCCAATCACAAGTCCTTTTTCAGCTCATAGATCTATAAGCTCTTCACCATTTCCATTTATAACACTGAACACCCCATGTATACCAATTATTCCCTCAGCTGCCACATTACTCATCTTTGCATTCAAATCGCCCATCACTATAGCCCGGTCTCGTGCATCAAAACTACTACTACACTCACTCAAGCTGCTCCCAAAACACTTACCTCTCATGATTTTTCTTCTCATGCCCAGGGGCATATGCACCAATAATCACCCATCTCTCTCCATTAACTTTCAGTTTTACCCATATCAATCTAGAGTTTACTTTCTTACACTGTCACATACTCCCACCACTCCTGTTTCAGGAGTAGTGCTACTCCTTCCCTTGCTCTTGTCCTCTCACTAACCCCTGACTTTACTCCCACGACATTCCCAAACCACTCTTCCCCTTTACCCTTGAGCTTCGTTTCTTTCAGAGCCAAAACATGCAGGTTCCTTTCCTCAAACATGCTACCTATCTCCTTTTTTCTCATCTTGGTTACATCCACACACATTTAGACACCCCAATCTGAGCCTTCGAGGAGGATGAGCACTCCCTGTGTGACTCCTTCTTCTGTTTCCTCTTTTAGAAAGTCAAAATACAAGGAGGGGAGGGTTTCTAGCCCCCCGCTCCCATCCCCTTTAATCTCCTTCTACAAATGTATGGAAGAGGGTACATTAGTTGGGAATTAAATGTTTTAGGAAAGTATGTGGTGTGAGGAAGGTTAATCAAGTAAGGAATGATAGGGTAAGAGAGAGTTGTCATAATAGCCAAAATATGTTGAGAGATCTGAAGAGGATATGCTATATTGGTTTAGACTTATATAAGGAGAGAATGAGTGAGGAGGGGTTGACAGAGGATATGTGTCAGAAGTGGAGGAGACAAGGAGAAGCAGGAAACCAAATTGGAGTTGGAAGGATGTACTAAAAAACATTTTGAGTGCCTAGGGCATGAACGTGCTGGAGGTTGAAAGGTGTTCATGGGAAAGAGCAATGTAGATATACAGGTGGCGAGGTGATGTTGGTAGACTGAACCAGGACATATGAAGCATCCAGGGAAGATCAAAGAAAGGTTTGTGGAGCCTGGTTTTGGTTAGGGGCCTGTGGTTTCAGTGCATTACTCATGATAGCTAGAGAATAGATGTAAGCATTGAGACCTTTTCTTCATATGTTCACAGCCCCACCTTGCTGATGCAGGAAACAGCAAACAAGCATGAGAGAAAGAATTATTCCATTTATTAGTACTCTTAAATCGTAAGTTAGGGAATAAGATTCACAGTTGTTGAGTGTATTTGTATGCACATTGAATGCAATGTTGTCAAAATAATCTAAACATTATGACTCTCCTTTGAGAGATGCCTCCTGCTTATAGAGCGTATGAGACATCTGGAGGTATAATTTCTTATGATTCCCCCATTATCTGTACCTCTAATGTCTGAAAAAAGATTTGTAAGTGATAGTGCTAGAAATACACCAAAGGTGATGAGTAAAAGTACATATAAGGAGATTAAAATGGAAATACTCATAGGTAAGATGTAATGTTGTCCTTAATGTATCTCCATATCACATATGTCAAAGTGACCCCTTTGAAAGTAGATTTGTTGAAAGCTCTTTCTTTAGGAATGCACCTTGAATGTTCAACAAGGTATTCCTGTATAGTAGATCTGAATCCAAGGAAAAAGAATATATTTGTTTTTTTTACTTTGCAGAAGTATTTGACTAAGTACGTCATAAGTATACTTATGTAAGTAGGAGAGATGGCCAGAGAGCGTTATTGGATTACGTGTTAATTGACAGGCGCGCGAAAGAGAGACTTTTGGATGTTAATGTGCTGAGAGGTGCAACTGGAGGGATGTCTGATCATTATCTTGTGGAGGCTAAGGTGAAGATTTGTATGGGTTTTCAGAAAAGAAGAGTGAATGTTGGGGTGAAGAGGGTGGTGAGAGTAAGTGAGCTTGGGAAGGAGACTTGTGTGAGGAAGTACCAGGAGAGACTGAGTACAGAATGGAAAAAGGTGAGAACAATGGAAGTAAGGGGAGTGGGGGAGGAATGGGATGTATTTAGGGAATCAGTGATGGATTGTGCAAAAGATGCTTGTGGCATGAGAAGAGTGGGAGGTGGGTTGATTAGAAAGGGTAGTGAGTGGTGGGATGAAGAAGTAAGAGTATTAGTGAAAGAGAAGAGAGAGGCATTTGGACGATTTTTGCAGGGAAAAAATGCAATTGAGTGGGAGACGTATAAAAGAAAGAGACAGGAGGTCAAGAGAAAGGTGCAAGAGGTGAAAAAAAGGGCAAATGAGAGTTGGGGTGAGAGAGTATCATTAAATTTTAGGGAGAATAAAAAGATGTTCTGGAAGGAGGTAAATAAAGTGCGAAAGACAAGGGAGCAAATGGGAACTTCAGTGAAGGGCGCAAATGGGGAGGTGATAACAAGTAGTGGTGATGTGAGAAGGAGATGGAGTGAGTATTTTGAAGGTTTGTTGAATGTGTTTGATGATAGAATGGCAGATATAGGGTGTTTTGGTCGAGGTGGTGTGCAAAGTGAGAGGGTTAGGGAAAATGATTTGGTAAACAGAGAAGAGGTAGTAAAAGCTTTGTGGAAGACGAAAGCTGGCAAGGCAGCAGGTTTGGATGGTATTGCAGTGGAATTTATTAAAAAAGGGGGTGACTGTATTGTTGACTGGTTGGTAAGGTTATTTAATGTATGTATGACTCATGGTGAGGTGCCTGAGGATTGGCGGAATGCGTGCATAGTACCATTGTACAAAGGCAAAGGGGTTAAGAGTGAGTGCTCAAATTACAGAGGTATAAGTTTGTTGAGTATTCCAGGTAAATTATATGGAAGGGTATTGATTGAGAGGGTGAAGGCATGTACAGAGCATCAGATTGGGGAAGAGCAGTGTGGTTTCAGAAGTGGTAGAGGATGTGTGGATCAGGTGTTTGCTTTGAAGAATGTATGTGAGAAATACTTAGAAAAGCAAATGGATTTGTATGTAGCATTTATGGATCTGGAGAAGGCATATGATAGAGTTGATAGAGATGCTCTGTGGAAGGTATTAAGAATATATGGTGTGGGAGGAAAGTTGTTAGAAGCAGTGAAAAGTTTTTATCGAGGATGTAAGGCATGTGTACGTGTAGGAAGAGAGGAAAGTGATTGGTTCTCAGTGAATGTAGGTTTGCGGCAGGGGTGTGTGATGTCTCCATGGTTGTTTAATTTGTTTATGGATGGGGTTGTTAGGGAGGTGAATGCAAGAGTTTTGGAAAGAGGGGCAAGTATGAAGTCTGTTGGGGATGAGAGAGCTTGGGAGGTGAGTCAGTTGTTGTTCGCTGATGATACAGCGCTGGTTGCTGATTCATGTGAGAAACTGCAGAAGCTGGTGACTGAGTTTGGTAAAGTGTGTGAAAGAAGAAAGTTAAGAGTAAATGTGAATAAGAGCAAGGTTATTAGGTACAGTAGGGTTGAGGGTCAAGTCAATTGGGAGGTGAGTTTGAATGGAGAAAAACTGGAGGAAGTGAAGTGTTTTAGATATCTGGGAGTGGATCTGGCAGTGGATGGAACCATGGAAGCAGAAGTGGATCATAGGGTGGGGGAGTGGGCGAAAATTCTGGGAGCCTTGAAGAATGTGTGGAAGTCGAGAACATTATCTCGGAAAGTAATAATGGGTATGTTTGAAGGAATAGTTGTTCCATCAATGTTGTATGGTTGCGAGGTGTGGGCTATGGATAGAGTTGTGCGCAGGAGGATGGATGTGCTGGAAATGAGATGTTTGAGGACAATGTGTGGTGTGAGGTGGTTTGATCGAGTAAGTAATGTAAGGGTAAGAGAGATGTGTGGAAATAAATAGAGCGTGGTTGAGAGAGCAGAAGAGGGTGTTTTGAAATGGTTTGGGCACATGGAGAGAATGAGTGAGGAAAGATTGACCAAGAGGATATATGTGTCGGAGGTGGAGGGAACGAGAAGAGGGAGACCAAATTGGAGGTGGAAAGATGGAGTGAAAAAGATTTTGTGTGATCGGGGCCTGAACATGCAGGAGGGTGAAAGGAGGGCAAGGAATAGAGTGAATTGGAGCGATGTGGTATACCGGGGTTGATGTGCTGTCAGTGGATTGAATCAAGGCATGTGAAGCGTCTGGGGTAAACCATGGAAAGCTGTGTAGGTATGTATATTTGCGTGTGTGGACGTATGTATATACATGTGTATGGGGGTGGGTTGGGCCATTTCTTTCGTCTGTTTCCTTGCGCTACCTCGCAAACGCAGGAGACAGCAACAAAAAAAAAAAAAAAAGTCATAAGATTTTGCCTGAGAAAATAGCCAGACAAAGCATTAAAGGTAAGATAAGAACATTGATGGATTATAGAGTTTTGAATTGAAAGAAAGTTCAGAATGGTTGCAAATAGAAATTTGTTCAAGGAGGAAGATGTCCTGTCCAGGGTACCACAGGGAACAGTGGTAATCTCAGTACTTTATAACAATGAAGTTAAGGAGCTTTGTTGATAACACCAGAGTAAGCTACATGATTGGGTCGGAGGTTGATTATTTGGGAACATAAAAAGACCTAAGATAAAATTTACAAATGGGCAGAAGTGAACCTGTTGGAGTTTAGTGAAGATAGATTTGAGTAAATATGTAATGGGACAAGGAGAGATTTGTTAGTGGTATCAGAAAGGCCCTACAGAGAAATTATTAGAAATGTGGACAGCTATAAAAGACTTGGGTGTTATCATGAATGAGAAATTTGATATCTGAGAGCACGTTTTGAGAAGATACCATTATCAGGTCAAGGATGGCTGCTATGATTCTGAGAACTTCTATCAAAAGAAATGGAAACCTATTGATAAGAAGCAGCGTTGAATACAGCTGTGTTATATGGGAACCAATAAAAAAAAAGAAAGACAGGTAAACCTATTAGAGAGGATTTAGAAACATGTCATGAACAAAATCGAGGAATGTACATATGAACCTAGAAAGAAGAAAGGAAGGTATGTGATAATTTGTGCATGGTGACAAATTAAAAGTAAAAAAGAAAAAATGTTAAACCTGAGAGCATCTTAGCATGAACGATACAGAGTCAGTAAGTATTTAAGAATACCATGAAACAAACTGAAAATAAATCAGACAAAAATGTATGACAGTCCAATCAGGAAGATAGAATGATTGTATAGTTTACTACCAGGAAAAGTAAGAGACATGTACAGAATAATTTCAGAGGCTTTTGAAAAAACACTTGACATTTGATAAGAATCGGTTCCAGGTGAACCAAGAATAGTTTTATTCATTAACAAGAAATGCCATGAGCACTTCGTCCTTGCCCTCAAATTTTGTCTATATCTTATTGTAGGTACTTGTAGATCAGTAGATAAGATTCAAAAAGCAGTTTGGCATATATAACAAGTCATATATATACTAGCATATATATAAGGGGTACTGAATGTATGCAAGAAAAATATGTTAATGAGTCAAATGAAAGACAAAACAGTAATACAGGTCAAAGTAAAAAAGTGTGAGAAATAAACTCACAGAAATGAAGTTAAAGGATGACAGGAGACAAAAGACAATGAAAAAACAGAGAATCATTGATGAATAGGATGAAAGCCAATTAGACTTAGATATTATTTGAGAGGCAAGTGCAGATACTTATTCAAATGTGAATATAATTATATTGAAATGTGTATGAAAGCACTTCATTTTGGAAATTTTGATGCTAAAGGGTATTATAGTAGAGATAAGTGATTATGCACATCCAGAACTTTGCCATAGATATGGCAACTTTTGTATGTGTAAATGGGACAAAGCATAACTCAGTAGATATTTGTTCATACTATAAGAATGATTAAAGATGTAAGAAAAGAAGTATAGAACTAAATATCCAGTGTCATTGGAATATGATGAGAATTCAAAAGCAAGTTTAGGAAACGATGAAAGTGCAAGTACGAAAGGAAATGAGTTACCATAGACATGAAGACAGAAACAGATTTGAACAGAGATGGAAATCATTTTACAGAAATTAAAGAAGGAAATACTGAGACATACATAATTTAGAGAACAGATGGAGAATTAACAAAATCACTAGAGATGCCACACAAAAATGAAATCTAGAATGGCCAAAATATGATTGTAAAAATTTCATACCTCCTTACACAAAAATCTAGGATGGTATGATGATCTATCTGTCATTCTATATCTCAGATGCTTCTTCCCTTTGGGAACTCCCTCAAGGAGTTGGCAATGGCAAAAGTCTTCATAACTGGAGAACTTGTGTCATTTTTAGCCTTTTATGCCTCACTTTTAAAAAGCCACTGGCAGAAGGATAACTCTAGCACAGTGTTTTCAGAGGCTCCTGCCTATTGGTCCTACCAACTATGTCTACCTAATATGTCCACCTAATATTCCATCCTGTTACTTATACCTAATGTTCCTACCAGCTATTTCTACCTAATGCCTCCTATCTGATGTTCCTGCAAACTACTTCTACCGAATGCTCCTACTATTTTGCCAAAAGACAGGACTAGCATATAGTGCTAACCACAGGAAAAGTCTAGGGTTACATAGAATGAGTTGTGCAACTTGAAGTGTTGTCAGGTGTTATGTGTGACAAGAAGAGACTGTATATTTGTGGATAGACTGCCAGCAGTCCATGTGTGGGTGATGCAGAAAAAAAAGACAGCTACCTGGGTCAGAGGAGTGTAACTTAATGACTGAAGTGCTGGCTCACTACACAGCCATCACTAACCCTCCCACTACCCTGGCAGGTAGTGCTGGTCATATACCTCCCTGGTCGGTGGCTGTCCACCATCTACTACATATCTACTGGTATGATGATATATATCAGTAGGCAACAGCTTGAAATACTTATGACAACTCAAACCAGAAGAAAAAGGTGAAATGAAAACTATATTAATTACTATCCAGATCATAACTGTCATAGAAACCCACCTGACCAATGGAAAATTCTAGCAGAAATGGGAATAGAGTGAGAAAAAAATCACACAGCATGACTGGAATAAAAAATGCCTCTTTTGAAAATGGGAGTGAAATAACTCTACACAAGGAATTAGGAAATATGAGGGAAGACAATGACTCAAAACCAGCTGAGGACTATTAAACTGAAAATCCTTGAAAGGCAATATACATAAACATAGTCTCATAAATGAGAACTCTAGAATCAAAGTTCGTTACTTTAATGAACACACCAAGGATAACAACTCACTATTAATTTTTCATACTTAATTTTCCTTTTTTTTTTTTTTTTTTTTTTTTTTTTTTTTTTTTTTTTGCCGCTGTCTCCCGCGTTTGCGAGGTAGCGCAAGGAAACAGACGAAAGAAATGGCCCAACCCACCCCCATACACATGTATATACATACGTCCACACACGCAAATATACATACCTACACAGCTTTCCATGGTTTACCCCAGACGCTTCACATGCCCTGATTCAATCCACTGACAGCACGTCAACCCCGGTATACCACATCGCTCCAATTCACTCTATTCCTTGCCCTCCTTTCACCTTCCTGCATGTTCAGGCCCCGATCACACAAAATCTTTTTCACTCCATCTTTCCACCTCCAATTTGGTCTCCCTCTTCTCCTCGTTCCCTCCACCTCCGACACATATATCCTCTTGGTCAATCTTTCCTCACTCATTCTCTCCATGTGCCCAAACCATTTCAAAACACCCTCTTCTGCTCTCTCAACCACGCTCTTTTTATTTCCACACATCTCTCTTACCCTTACGTTACTTACTCGATCAAACCACCTCACACCACACATTGTCCTCAAACATCTCATTTCCAGCACATCCATCCTCCTGCGCACCACTCTATCCATAGCCCACGCCTCGCAACCATACAACATTGTTGGAACCACTATTCCTTCAAACATACCCATTTTTGCTTTCCGAGATAATGTTCTCGACTTCCACACATTCTTCAAGGCTCCCAGAATTTTCGCCCCCTCCCCCATCCTATGATCCACTTCCGCTTCCATGGTTCCATCCGCTGCCAGATCCACTCCCAGATATCTAAAACACTTTACTTCCTCCAGTTTTTCTCTTTCAAACTCACCTCCCAATTGACTTGACCCTCAACCCTACTGTACCTAATAACCTTGCTCTTATTCACATTTACTCTTAACTTTCTTCTTTCACACACTTTACCAAACTCAGTCACCAGCTTCTGCAGTTTCTCACATGAATCAGCCACCAGCGCTGTATCATCAGCGAACAACAACTGACTCACTTCCCAAGCTCTCTCATCCCCAACAGACTTCATACTTGCCCCTCTTTCCAAAACTCTTGCATTCACCTCCCTAACAACCCCATCCATAAACAAATTAAACAACCATGGAGACATCACATACCCCTGCCGCAAACCTACATTCACTGAGAACCAATCACTTTCCTCTCTTCCTACACGTACACATGCCTTACATCCTCGATAAAAACTTTTCACTGCTTCTAACAACTTGCCTCCCACAACTTGCCTTATATATCAGTAATTTAGCTTAATGAAGAAATGAAAGATGAAACAAAGGAACTGGAGAAACTTGACCTGATAATGATACTTACTTCATACTTTAATTCCATTTTATTGAATGGCAGGAAAGAGGTGTAGTCAGTTTATTGATAGACAGGAAAGAGGAGAACACTATGAATACAGATACAATGGTAAAAGTATGAGTATTGGATAAGCAGATGAAAGAGAGCAGCTCTAAAGACAATTTGATTTACATGAGTCATTCAGCCTTGTACAGGTAAACTGCAGACTGATCTGAAGGAACAATACAATAGATCTTATTTTGGCATATGACATGGTATAGAAGTATATAATTCAAGTCTGTCAGGTCCTAATATGAAATGGAAATGAATGATTTTGAAAATGATACTGCAATATTGATTTTCACCATGACAAATCAGATTGAGAAGATTATAAGCTAAAATGATATGATTAATGAGACTGGAAAAGGATAATTGAGAATCTTATAAGTACATAATTGAATGATGAAGTTTTCAAACATTGAATGATGTCTTTAAAGACAATCTTCAGTTATTCAAAATCAAATGATATCTTCAAAGACAGTAGCCTATTAACTTGAATACATTTCTTGAGATGTAAAATTGAATGATGTCTTCAAAGACAATAGCCTTTCTATTTTAAGACATCTTCAGAAATGCAGAATTAAGTGATGTCTTTAAAGACAATAGCCTAATGGAAAATTGAATGATATCTTCAAAGATGAATAACCTAGTAATGTCTGGAAAGACAATAGATTATGGAAAATTGAATGATATCTTCAAAGATGCTAACCGAATCTTCAAAGATAATAAGCTAGTTAATGCAAAATTGAATGATATCTTCAAAGATACTTACCTAATCTTCCAAGATAATAATCTAGTAAGAATGACGTGATTGCTTAATAACACAAAAGTATAGAGTGAGAGATTAGGCCATATACTTATTTTTTGAGCAGATACCAAAGAAAAGAAAGCAGGTACTAATTGGGAAATACCTAAGGACAGAAACTATATGCAAATAGAAGAAAGGCATGGAATGAGAAGAGAATAGTGAGGCAGGAATGAGAGAATTGGACAAAGAAATAAAGAATGCTGAAGTAGATGAAATCCCATAGATGAGAATAAAACTTGAATGAAGAAAAAGTTGTAGTGAATATAAAAAGGAATCCAAAGTTATTATTCACATACATGAACGAAGCAAAATTCAGGAAAACAGAGATTGGACCCTTCAAAGTAGGTAATATGTACAAAGATTACTTCAAAGATACTATCTAGGATGTTGATTGAAAAGTATTAATCAGTATTCAGCTCTAGATATAAGAACTTGGAAGATGAAATGATTAGCTAGTATGATGAAAATGTGCTAATAGATATTGAAATATTGGAAGACAATATAATCAAAGCAGTTGATTAGTGCAGAGAAAATTCAGTTCCAGGGCCAAATCAAATCCCAGCCGTATTAATTAAAATGACAAAACAGTAATGCAAAACCATTCATGTTATTATTGAGGCAAAGTCTGAATAAAAGCGAAATTTAAGATATGATTTCCCAGGAATACTCAGCAAACTTATGCCTGTGTAATTTGAACACTCACCTTTATCCCCTTTTCCTTCATACATAGGCACTATGCATGCAGTCCGCCAATCCTCAGGCACTTCACCATGATCCATACATACATTGAATATCCTTACCAACCAGTCAACAACACAGTCACCCCCTCTTTTTAATAAATTCCACTGCAGTATTATCCAATCCAAACCTGCCGTCTTGCCGGCTGTCATCTTCTGCTAAGCTTTCACTACCTCTTCTCTCTTTACCAAATCACTCTCCTTGACCGTCTCATTTTGCACACCACCCCGACCAAAACACCCTATATCTGCCCCTCTATCATCAAATACATTCAGCAAACCTTCAAAATACTCACTCTATCTCCTCACTACATCACTCCTTGTTATTACCTTCCCATTTCCCCCCATCACTGATGTTCCCATTTGTTCTCTTGTCTTATGCATGTTATTTACCTCTTTCCAAAATATCTTTTTATTCTTCCTAGAATTTAATGATACTCTCTCACCCCAACTCTCATTTTCTTTCTATTTCACCTCTTGCGCCTTTCTCTTGACCTCCTGCTGCTTTCTTTTATACATCTCCCAGTCATTTCCAATACTTCCCTGCAAGAATTATCCAAATGCCTCTCGCTTCTCTTTCACTAACACCCTTACTTCATCCCACCACTCACTACCCTTTCCAATCTGCCCACCTCCCATATTTTTTTTTTCATACATATTCGCCATTTCCTACATTAGCAAGGTAGCTGATAGAACTTGGACTGTAAAGTTTAGAAAGAAGAGAAAGGTAAACAAAAATCTACACATGACAAGAAATTTAAGATTAAAGGAAAATGTATTTGAAATGAAAGCCTCATAACAAGGAAGACACAAAGATATGAAATCTTCAAGAATACCATCGAACCTACTGAAGATAGATCAGACAAAAACATATGTCATTCCAACCAGGAAACTAAAACAGTTATTCTGTGCACTGCTTGGAGTAATATGAAACATGCAGGGAACAGCTACAGAAACATTAAAAGAATACCTGACGTGGTTGGTCAGGTCATTTGAACGAAGAATAAATAATTTTGTAATGCTGGTGAATGTTTTGTGCTAGCCCTGGCATCATAGCAAAATCTTGTTGGAGGTGCTCTTGGGCAGATAAGTACTCTAAAGCTTCCTCTAGCTGTATGAACTGTCCATAAGCCTTCTTTAGAACAATGAGTATTCAGTATAGTGACCCACTTTTTAATGAGATGCATAGCATAGTCTAAATGGTCAACCACATCTACTGACCCATTGGTTTTTAAATTGCATGTTGTAGGGGATGTTCATGCCCTTTCCCCTTGGAATTTTTGCGCCAACATCTTTACTAGTTTCTCATTGTTTAAGTCCACAGAAGGTTACTCCTAGAACTTGAGAACCTTGCGTACAGTCAGGCCATACCTTACCCTTCTTCCCTTGACATAGCGGTGTTGTGTACAACATTCATGATTTTGATTCTTCCACCACTTCCTTATGAAAGGCTGCCCTCCCCATTTAGACCATTGAAGAGATGGCAGAATGTATTTCACAGTTAACTTGCCGTGGAGATGACAGTCATGTCCTTATTCATGGGCTGAAGATAGGAAGTGGTGTTTTTAGGGAGGAACTCCACCCTGACGCTTAGATTCATATCAGTCAAGTGTTCAGGATTACTTATGCACTTCCAAAAAGAAGGGAGTGCTTTCTTAGTTATATTTGAATTTTTCCTGGCACAGTAGTGCTCTGCAACTCAAAAAGAACCAATACAGTACTCTTGAAAAATACTCTGGGTGACCTAAGCCTTTTGGTTTGAATGCCAGATCACAGATGATGCAGGCTTTTTGAAATCCTTTTTTTCTTGCATGTAAATATCCTGGCTGGCATTCTTTTCCAAATTAAGCCAGTCTCATCCACATTAAACTCTTGTTGGGGTGTTTAACTTTCTCATTTAATTCTATAAATGTATAGGGTACCATTCTGCTGCCTTTGTATCATCACTAACAGCTTAACCACTCATGTGGATTTTGGGCAACTGTGACACATTTTGCAGCTCTCAGACCACCCCTTATTTGTACCTATACAATGATTTAAACTTTTTAGCTAAATTACCATAGTTTTTACTGGCATGTTCCTAATATTCTGGTCTTCTATCCAGAGACATGTTTGGCATTCCTTTTTTTCTTTCATATTTTTTCAGCAGTGAACGGAGTGTCAGGCAAAGAACTGGGTCATATTTTCTCCTTGGTATTTCTTACAGTGGCCATGGAGACCCATGGACTTTGCTATAGACACACGTTTCTTGCCATCATCAAAACTAAGCACCTTTAACTCTGCATCCAGAGCAATAACCTTTTATCCTGTACTTCCCAGAATACCTTTTTTATTTATGGGAGACATACTGAAATGGCTTCACATCCTCTGGAGGTAGGAAATAATGGTTAAAAGCATAGGTAAAACATGACAAGAGAAAGTGAATGAAGAAACAGCATTGTTTACAATTAATTGCCAATAGATGGGATATGATCTGCAAAGTATTTTGCCATAATGTCATCATAGAATGTATGTAGAGTAAAAAAGAATATCTTAAGTGTTGTACAATTAGAAAATTGAAATTAGAAATTAGTAAAAAGAAATACCAGATCTTTTGCACTTACGAAGTATCTTGAGATATTACTGCACATGAATTTGTTCCTTCTGTTTCAGCTGCCATAAATGCAATATTTTGAGTTGTTTTATACAAGGGATAGCTGTGCTTTTTTTTTTTTCTTTCATAATGATACTTCTCCTTGGATTTGGTTGACTTTCCTTATGTTGCTTTGATTTTGGATCAGAACAGGTATCAGTGGTCATTAAGGCCAAGGCGTTTTTTAGTTTTCTTTAGGTTTTCAGTCAAATTCATTTTCTTTCACATGAGTATGCTCTTGGATGCATTAGGGTTCATTCTGTACATTTTTTTTTTTTTTTTGCCGCTGTCTCCCGCGTTTGCGAGGTAGCGCAAGGAAACAGACGAAAGAAATAGCCCAACCCACCCCCATACACATGTATATACATACGTCCACACACGCAAATATACATACCTACACAGCTTTCCATGGTTTACCCCAGACGCTTCACATGCCTTGATTCAATCCACTGACAGCACGTCAACCCCGGTATAACACATCGCTCCAATTCACTCTATTCCTTGCCCTCCTTTCACCCTCCTGCATGTTCAGGCCCCGATCACACAAAATCTTTTTCACTCCATCTTTTCACCTCCAATTTGGTCTCCCTCTTCTCCTCGTTCCCTCCACCTCCGACACATATATCCTCTTGGTCAATCTTTCCTCACTCATTCTCTCCATGTGACCAAACCATTTCAAAACACCCTCTTCTGCTCTCTCAACCACGCTCTTTTTTATTTCCACACATCTCTCTTACCCTTACGTTACTCACTCGATCAAACCACCTCACACCACACATTGTCCTCAAACATCTCATTTCCAGCACATCCATCCTCCTGCGCACAACTCTATCCATAGCCCACGCCTCGCAACCATACAACATTGTTGGAACCACTATTCCTTCAAACATACCCATTTTTGCTTTCTGAGATAATGTTCTCGACTTCCACACATTCTTCAAGGCTCCCAGAATTTTCGCCCCTCCCCCACCCTATGATCCACTTCCGCTTCCATGGTTCCATCCGCTGCCAGATCCACTCCCAGATATCTAAAACACTTCACTTCCTCCAGTTTTTCTCCATTCAAACTCACCTCCCAATTGACTTGACCCTCAACCCTACTGTACCTAATAACCTTGCTCTTATTCACATTTACTCTTAACTTTCTTCTTTCACACACTTTACCAAACTCAGTCACCAGCTTCTGTAGTTTCTCACATGAATCAGCCACCAGCGCTGTATCATCAGCGAACAACAACTGACTCACTTCCCAAGCTCTCTCATCCCCAACAGACTTCATACTTGTCCCTCTTTCCAAAACTCTTGCATTCACCTCCCTAACAACCCCATCCATAAACAAATTAAACAACCATGGAGACATCACACACCCCTGCCGCAAACCTACATTCACTGAGAACCAATCACTTTCCTCTCTTCCTACACGTACACATGCCTTACATCCTCGATAAAAACTTTTCACTGCTTCTAACAACTTTCCTCCCACACCATATATTCTTAATACCTTCCACAGAGCATCTCTATCAACTCTATCATATGCCTTCTCCAGATCCATAAATGCTACATACAAATCCATTTGCTTTTCTAAGTATTTCTCACATACATTCTTCAAAGCAAACACCTGATCCACACATCCTCTACCACTTCTGAAACCACACTGCTCTTCCCCAATCTGATGCTCTGTACATGCCTTCACCCTCTCAATCAATACCCTCCCATATAATTTGCCAGGAATACTCAACAAACTTATACCTCTGTAATTTGAGCACTCACTCTTATCCCCTTTGCCTTTGTACAATGGCACTATGCACGCATTCCGCCAATCCTCAGGCACCTCACCATGAGTCATACATACATTAAATAACCTTACCAACCAGTCAACAATACAGTCACCCCTTTTTTAATAAATTCCACTGCAATACCATCCAAACCTGCTGCCTTGCCGGCTTTCATCTTCCACAAAGCTTTTACTACCTCTTCTCTGTTTACCAAATCATTTTCCCTAACCCTCGCACTTTGCACACCACCTCGACCAAAACACCCTATATCTGCCACTCTATCATCAAACACATTCAACAAACCTTCAAAATACTCACTCCATCTCCTCACATCACCACTACTTGTTATCACCTCCCCATTTGCGCCCTTCACTGAAGTTCCCATTTGCTCCCTTGTCTTACGCACTTTATTTACCTCCTTCCAGAACATCTTTTTATTCTCCCTAAAATTTAATGATACTCTCTCACCCCAACTCTCATTTGCCCTTTTTTTCACCTCTTGCACCTTTCTCTTGACCTCCTGTCTCTTTCTTTTATACGTCTCCCACTCAATTGCATTTTTTCCCTGCAAAAATCGTCCAAATGCCTCTCTCTTCTCTTTCACTAATACTCTTACTTCTTCATCCCACCACTCACTACCCTTTCTAATCAACCCACCTCCCACTCTTCTCATACCACAAGCATCTTTTGCGCAATCCATCACTGATTCCCTAAATACATCCCATTCCTCCCCCACTCCCCTTACTTCCATTGTTCTCACCTTTTTCCATTCTGTACTCAGTCTCTCCTGGTACTTCCTCACACAAGTCTCCTTCCCAAGCTCACTTACTCTCACCACCCTCTTCACCCCAACATTCACTCTTCTTTTCTGAAAACCCATACAAATCTTCACCTTAGCCTCCACAAGATAATGATCAGACATCCCTCCAGTTGCACCTCTCAGCACATTAACATCCAAAAGTCTCTCTTTCGCGCGCCTGTCAATTAACACGTAATCCAATAACGCTCTCTGGCCATCTCTCCTACTTACATAAGTATACTTATGTATATCTCACTTTTTAAACCAGGTATTCCCAATCATCAGTCCTTTTTCAGCACATAAATCTACAAGCTCTTCACCATTTCCATTTACAGCACTGAACACCCCATGTATACCAATTATTCCCTCAACTGCCACATTACTCACCTTTGCATTCAAATCACCCAACACTATAACCCGGTCTCGTGCATCAAAACCACTAACACACTCATTCAGCTGCTCCCAAAACACTTGCCTCTCATGATCTTTCTTCTCATGCCCAGGTGCATATGCACCAATAATCACCCATCTCTCTCCATCAAGTTTCAGTTTTACCCATATTAATCGAGAATTTACTTTCTTCCATTCTATCACATACTTCCACAACTCCTGTTTCAGGAGTACTGCTACTCCTTCCCTTGCTCTTGTCCTCTCACTAACCCCTGACTTTACTCCCAAGACATTCCCAAACCACTCTTCCCCTTTACCCTTGAGCTTCGTTTCACTCAGAGCCAAAACATCCAGGTTCCTTTCCTCAAACATACTACCTATCTCTCCTTTTTTCACATCTTTGTTACATCCACACACATTTAGGCACCCCAATCTGAGCCTTGGAGGAGGATGAGCACTCCCCGCGTGACTCCTTCTTCTGTTTCCCATTTTAGAAAGTTAAAAAAATACAAGGAGGGGAGGATTTCTGGACCCCCGCTCCCGTCCCCTCTAGTCACTTTCTACGACACGCGAGGAATGCGTGGGAAGTATTCTTTCATCCCCTATCCCCAGGGATAATATACATATATATATACACATACACACACATACACACACACACGCATATATACACACACACACACACACATACATATATATACATGTGAAAAATGTAAGAAACAATTTAGAAAACTGAAACTTCTAGCTTGAAATGAAAAGAAAAAATGAATGTCACATAATGGTTCAACCTCTGGCTATGGAAAAAGGAAATGTTTAATTTATTTACACAAACGTCAATAGTAGTTCTCATCAGTTTAACCACTGTATCAATAAGCTTCAATGTCTAAGCTACATTTTTTCCAATTTCACTATTTTCTTGTCAAAGCACCATGTATGAAAACTATCACTCCAGTAACACAACTATAAACATTTACTTCCCCTTTAAAAAAAGTTCTGGGGAAGTCTGTCTCGATACACTGCGGGACACTACCACCTGGCGAGGTTTGTGTTGCAATGGTTCTTGATTCACAAACGTAGTAGCATCACTGGTGGGCCAAGGTAGTTCCGTTGGCGAAGAGGAGCTCATGAAACATGTCGGAAAGCATGCTACTGCAGGCAGGAGTGAAGGCTGATGCAAACTGGTATCGCTCTGAATGATGTGATGGGGACGAGATGATCCTCTGACTCACGTCCTACCCACTACATTTTGCCTTTGGCAGGGCTAGACCATAGCACTCACTGCATATCTTGCTTGTGTTATAAAACCGTTTTCTGTTGCTACTACATGTATTTTATAATCATTTGCTTGCGTAGAGCCCTCTTAGCATCCATTTATTTCTCTTCCTTCTCCTTTTTCGTTGTGAGAAGGAAAACGGTTTTATGATTCCTAACAGGGACAAGTCAAGAGCACAGACATCATTGGTCAATCAATGAATGTGAGTGGGAGAAGACTTGGCATCATTTAACCTTTATGCTGTACAACCTGGATAGGAAGCTGTTGGGTCACGATTCTAGAGAATGAGCATCTGCTGGTCTCATGAGTTTTAGTTGGCTGAAAGTGGGTGAATCCTCAAGGATACACCTTATTTTAGGGGTGAAATAATACCTAAATCCTCTACTGAATAGGTGCTGTCTCAGGTATTTGTAAAGTTCTGCCTTTGGTAGCGAAATGATTTTTTCATCTTTCAGAATGTAGATTCTTTATGTGGTCTTGACCTGCAATATGTAACCTTTACTGCTCATCTTTCTGCTCATCACACCCCTATAGATTCGTATATGTCATCCCATAAAGACTCCTGTTTATGAATGAAACATAGTGAAGATTGATATACTTTCCTTATGTAACTAAATTGGTCATAGTTTAGTCACTTTTCCTTTCGTCCTTTTCACCGAAAATCTTTTCAAAAGCTAAGCTTGAGGACAGAGCCTGTGGTATCCATGGTAGCCTATAGATGGATTGAAATGTATATATATGGTGATCAATCCAGTAATCATTGCATGACAGGAATATTGTTTATTTGGTATTGTTTCTTTTCCAGTATTTGAAATAATGTGTTTATCAAATGAAAAGACAGCAGGTTATAAACAAAGTAGTACCATGAGGATGATAATGTTTTCACCATGTTGTTTTTCAGTCGGAGCTTGATGGTGCAATAAGACAAATGGATGAACGAATTCAGTTGAAGAGTGGGAAGAAAACGTCACCCAACAGTAAGAAGGCTAAACCTCGTGAACATCATGATTCTTTCAGTAGTACCAGCAGTTCAAATCTTTGATGGTAAATGCAACTAACAGTTGAAAAGAAAAATTTGCATGTTTTACCTTCAGTCAGTTTCTGTTTGTGGCTATCTGACTCGGAAACATGTTGATTGCCAAAATATGACTTGTATACATTGTAAAAACCGGAACAAATAAATTTTTGACATTTTAAACTAGTTCTGTTCTAAGTCAGGGTAAAAAAAATTCTATTTCATCTATGAAGGACTATATTGCTTGTTAACCCTTAAACTGTGGCTTCCATAAAACCTGGTTACTACTGTATGCACAAAAAACATGAGAAAAAAAATCTTAAGAATTTGTTATCTGTAAAAATAAAAGAACCTATATGTACATATATTAGCTTTTTGTAATTATTATTTTGTTTTGTATGGGGAGGGATTCCCACCTCTTTAACCTCCTAGGCTATTGTACAACTTCTGAAGGTTTTGTATGCTGTCTGCATTAACTTTGGCTTTCTTCATTTTACTCTTTTTACTCACCACTCTTGTACTATAAAAGTACTTCCAAACATCTTCTTTACAAGTTGTCTGCTTAATTTCATGTTCTTTCCTATGATAATTCAGTGCCTTTTCTTTGTCTCCTCTCGTATAGATGGATATAACATTTGCCCTTTTCCGCTCCCATGGCACTCTGTCTTTCTGAACTGACACTTGAACAGAATTGTATGAGGTCTCAGAAAGAATTTTTCACATTTTTGTTATCATTGATGAAGTGTGGAGGAGATGGAGTGAGTATTTTGAAGGATTGTTGAATGTGTTGATAGGGTGGTAGAATGAGGGTTTTTGGTTTTGGGGATATGTGTAAAGTGAAAGTCATGGAAAGTGGTTTATTAAAGGGAGAAGAGGTGCTGAAAGCCTTACATAAGATGAAATGTGGCATAGCGGTTGGATTGGACAGTATTGCAGTTGAATTTCTGAAGAATGGGGATGACTCTGTTGTTGATTGGTTAGTAAGGATTTTTTTATTTGTGTATGGATTATGGTGAAGTGCCTGAGGACTGGCAGAATGCATGTATAGTGCCATTTTATAAGGACAAGGGGAACAAAAGTGAGTGCTCAATCAAGAGAGTTATAAGTTTGTTGAGTGTACCTGTTAAGTTGTATGAGAGAGTGATGACTGAAAGGGCAAAGGAATATACAGTGCACCAAACTGGGGAGGAATAATGCAGTTTAGGAGTGGTAGGTTATGTGTGGAATAGGTGTTTGCTTTAAAGAAAGTGTGAGAAATACTCAGAGAAACAGGGATTTGTATGTTGTATTTATGGATCAAGAAAAAGCATATGATAGGGTTGATAGAGATGCTTTGTGGAAGGTCTTACGAATGTATGTTTTGGGAAGAAAGCTACGAGAAGCAGTGAGAAGTTTTTTCTAATGGTGTAAAGCATGCGTATGAGTAGGTAGAGAAGAGCGTGAGATGTTTCAAAGTGAAAGTTGGTCTGTGGCAGGGGCATGTGATGTCACCATGGTTGTTTAATACATCTATGGAGAGGATGGTAAGGGAAGTATTCACAAAATTCTTGAACAGAGGGGCAGTTGTGCAGTTTGTAGGGGTGAGGGAACTCAGGAAGTGAGTTTTTTTTTTTTTTTTTTGCTGATGGCGCAATGCTGATAGCAGATTCAGGAGAGAAACTGCAGAAGTTGGTGACTGAGTTTGAGAGATTGTGTGTGAAAGGAGGAGGTTGAGAGTAAATGTGAATAAAAACAAGGTTATTAGGTTTAGTAGGGCAGAAGGACAGCTTAGTTAGGATGTATCTGAATGGAGTAATTATGGAAGAATTGAAGTGTTTTAGATACGTGGGAGTGATGGCAGCAAATGGAACCATGTCAGCAGAAGTGAGTCATAGGGTGGTTCATGGAGGTGAAGGTTCTTGGAGCATGGAGGAATGTGTGAAAAGAGAAGTCATTACCTTGGACTACAAAAATAGGTAGGTTTGAAGGCAATGTAGTCTTGGTGATGTTGTTTGAATATTAGGGTTAGGCTATAGATGAAAATGTGCAGAGGAAGATGGATGTTTTGGAAATGAAGTGTTTGAGGACAAATGTTTGCTGGCTGGCTGGAGTGCTGCTTGTATGTTCTTCACTGCACATCTCAATACTCCTTTGCTTGTTGACGTCTTTTTTTGAACCTTTCCTCCCTCTTTCTTAAGCTTCCCTATGTATTTGGGGCTAGAGTTACCCATGTTCTCATTCCTTCATTGTAAATTTCACTGAACTTCTCACCACAAAGCTGTGGTTCCCAGTTGCTGAACTCCATTTCTGAGCTGTGATATCTTACAAATTGAGGATTGTATTGTTTCCACAATCATATCTCCACTTTCAGGTCTTGCCTCACTTTTGCTCTTTAAACATTCTCTTGTGTGTGTGTGTGTGTGTGTGTGTGTGTGTGTGTGTGTGTGTGTCATAACTCCTTGATAATGAAAGCTAGAACCTTGAAACTTTGTCTTAATATGAAGGGGATCCCAAGGGTGTGAGCATGAATGTAACTTCTTAAATTTGTGTATGTGTATATGTGCTGGGGTGTATTAGTCAGAACCGTAGCTCTATGACAATGATATATAGAAACTTAAAATTTTGCAGATTGAGAGACCCCATTTGTATGCACCTTAGTATGATTTTTTATTTAGATTTGGTGTCTGTTTGAAATAACCTAATTTTAATTACCTTTTTGCATTATAAAGGGAGAGAGTTTTATGTTCATGGGACCCCATCTCTTGAACATTCTCTACTTTTGTACAAACTTTTAAACTAATGTATGTTGTCCACATATGCCACATCCTCTTTAAGTTTATTTCAGTCATCCATCACTTTTATGCTATAAAAGTGCTTCTTTACATCTTTTTTAAAAATGTTCTTGGTAAGTTTTATGTTATGTGCTCTGGTTATCCTGTCCCTACATCTTCTGAGGAAATGTTCACTGTCTTTATTATCAGTCTGGTTTAAAAACTTAAAGGTTTTGATCAAGTTATCCCCTCACTCCTCTCTCTTCCATGGAGGGCAGTCACTGTTTCCATCATCAATCTGATTTAGAAATTTCAAGATTTTGATGAGGTTACTCTTTAGTCCTCTCTCTTCCATGATAGGCAAATTGAAGGTTTCTAGCCTTTCCCTGCAACTCACCTCTCTTGATTCTGGTATTATCTTTGTTGTCCTCCTCTTCTATTTTAGCTTTTTTTTTTATCCTTTAGGTGTGGTGATCAAGCTTGACAAGCATATTCTAGATTTTCCAAGTGTAGGTTATGAACATCTTGCTAAATCTTTCTATACCCATTTACATGAAAGCTTTTCTGATATTTGCCAGCAGGCAATTTGTCTCCTTTACTGCTCTTAATGTGTGACTTTGGCAACAGGTTTGGGATGATGTCAGCTAAGTCCCTCTCATTTGCAGAATCTTTAAGTTTATTTTCTGCTGGACAATAATCAGATTTAGCCTTTCTTTCACGTTGTCCCGTTCTCATTACTTTACATTTCTTGAGATTGAATTTCATCAACTATGTATCTTTTTTTTTTTCTCTTTTTTTTTTTTTTTTCTCCAAAAGAAAGAACAGAGAAGGGGGCCAGGTGAGGATATTCCCTCAAAGGCCCAGTCCTCTGTTCTTAACACTACCTCGCTAATGCGGGAAATGGCGAATAGTATGAAAAAAAAAGAAAAAAAAAATGTATCAGACCAACTCTGAAGTCTGTATTGATAAGGACCCTTTGTCAGTTGATGAAATCCTGCTTGCTTTTCACATATCTCATGGTCTTTTCATCATCAGCAGACATATTCAGGTAGGAATCCATATCCACTGGCAATTGATTTTCAATGAACTACACGAGAAATGGTCCCAGAACAGAGCCCCTCATAACTACTGGTGATGTCAACCTTATTGAAGAAGGCTCCTCTGGCATGTGTCGTTTCTTCCCTTCCATGAAGATAGTATTCTAGCCATCAGAGAAGTCTCCTTCTTTTTCCTGCATGGTGATCCAATTTCATCATCAGTTTTTATGTGGTATGGTTTCAGTTTCTTGTGGCAGTCTTTCCACCTTTCTCTTATGTCTAAGACAGAACTCACTGTCTTGCAGAAATCTAAGATAAGTGACATAACTTTCTTGTAAAAATCTAAGATTCGTGACATATGACCATCTTTCCCAAAAATCATGTTCTTTCTCACTAAGGTTTTTCTCCTCTGTAGAAAGCCATTCATTTCCTCTTTAATTATCTTTTTCAGAACCATACAGACCACACCTGGAGACTGGTATGTAATTCAGTGCCTCTTCCTGGTCTCCATTCTTATAGGTGGGTTTGACTTTTACCCCTTTTCCACCCCATTGGTACTGCCTTTCTCCATTGAAATTTGAACATCATTATGTATTAATACGTAACCTCAGCATATTTGGTGAAATTTTGTCAGGACCATGAACCTTGTAAGTGCAAGACCCATAAGTATACCATTATTGTCTTGTGTAGATATCTCACATTCTGTAAAACCTCCTCCCATCCCATCTCACTGGTGTCAGGGCTTTAGTGTCTTCCATCGTAAAAACACTTCTAAACTTGTAATTCAGCTTGTTGCATATCCTTACATCATATCTACACTTCAACCCTCTGAATTCCTTAGACTGATCAGCAGCTCTTCAACTGACAGTTGTGATAGATTTAAGGAAAAGTTTCCAATATTCTCTTGCTATGTGCACAATATTCTTTTCAGTTTCTTTTTCCTCCTTTCTTCTCCAGCTTTATGTGTTCCTTGCTCTCATACCTTTTATATGCTGGCTGGCTGAAGTGCTGCCTATATCTTCATCACTGCATATCTCAATACTCCTTGCTTCTTGATATCTTTGATTAAATTACACATCACTTTTATTTTGAACCTTCAAGTGTGTCCACAAACATACAGTCTTTCCTTGTCATACATAACACTTGACAACACTTAACTCACATAGACCATTCTTCATAATTCTAGATTTTCCTGCTGTGAGCACTATGCGGTAGTCCTGCCTTTTGGCAGAAAGGTAGAAGCAATAGATTTAAGTAGTAATTAGGAAAGGCAGGAGCATTAGGTAGAGGAAGTGGGTAGGAACATTAGGCTGGAGCATTAGGCAGTAGTAGCTAGTAGGAACATTAGGAGACTCTGCAAACACTGGATTAGAGTTGCCCTTTGAGAGTGTTCTGTTAAGGGTGAAGCACAGAAGGCTAAGAAATGGCACAGGAATTTGCTAGTTAAGGAGACTGTTGACATGGCCACCTCCTAAAGGGAGTTCTAGGTGGGCACAGGCATCAGAGCTATAGATAGGTAGATAGATGAATAGATACCCATTTTCCTATATCTTTTATATTTTATACAACATTTCACCGCAACGCCCTAGTTCCTGGCAACTGAATTTGTTATTTCCAGGTCTCTGTTACCTTAGAAATTGTTGAATTTGTGTAGTTTCCATGATTATGTCTGCTTTTTTAACTCACTCATTTACTACATAACCAAACTTCAGCATTACACAATTACTTTTTCCAAATGGGTATCACATGTGATATTTTCAAAATCCATGCTAATATTTTTGAAGAAAATTCCTAGTTATGATGTTGTATCAATCCTTATCATCCAAGTGGTTTCATTGACACTGTTATAGGAAATTTTCTTGTACACTTTCTCAAAACTTGTTCCTCCATATTTCCATCACCAGGAGAATCCACATTCTGCTTGTCTATATCTTTAAAGATGAAATCCTACATTATTGGTACCTTACTTTTCTTGTGAAGTGCATGTTTCAATGCTTCATGTACCATCTTAATTGTTCCTTTGTTTTGTCGTTTCATATTTGTTCTGGATTGCTGAAGTTATTTGGAGGATTATTTATCAGCACTGGTATTTTCTACTGTTACCCTACCTATAATGTTGTGTCTGAATGAATCATGTACATCTATTTTCTGAAGCTTAATGGTAATCCTTATTAAGAGGGTCAGTCTTCCTCCTCCTTCTCCTTAGTCTTCTCTTTCCCTTCTCCTTAGTCTTCTCTTTCCCTCCTCTCCTAGTCCCTTTTTGCTATCATGTACCCCTTTGGACAAAAAGGCTTTTCCCTTAAATGATGTATATTCCAGCTCTCTACCATTTACCACTGATCCATCAACATTTGTTTACAATACTTTCAGTCTTACATTAACATCACCTGATATTCCTGACCTCACCTCAATGCTGATGGGGATGGTCTGTCCTCATTTAGCATCTTGTTTTTTTTTTTCCTTCTGACTGTATTCCTTGCTGTTTTCCCCTCTTTACCCATGCACTATCATGCTTGGTGGTTACTCCACTGATTTCCATTTTGTTTTTAAGATTCTTTGCCTTCCTAAGCACCTACTGACTAGGTTCTTTTCAAATCAAACATAATCATAATTGGCCATCCATTTTTTATGTCTTGATTTTAACTGCCAATTGTTCTTTCCTTTATTTCATAGATTGCATTTGGTAATTCTGTTGCCTCCAGTAACCTTTTAATGAGAATTTCTTCTTTGTTTTCCCTTTACTCTTTATCTGGTGATTGTTCTTCATCTAGCCCGAAGGTAATCAAAGATTCATGTCTGTCAAGCTCTTGGTTAACCAGTACTTCCAATATAGGTGCCACCCACTTTATGGTGAAGTTGATCACTTTGGTCTCATTAGCTTAAGTGCTTTTGGCCATCTCTGTAATCCCTCTTCTTGCTGACAACACTGATCCTGTATGATGTTCACTTTTCTAAAAGTCATTTACTGGGCCATAAATTTTGCTGATTGTTCTGCACTTTTGTAAACCTTTCATCTACTGGACCAAATATTTTGTTCATTGTTTTGACTCTCACAGTACATATTCTTTCTACAGCTTAAGTCAGCCTTGGAACCTCATTTTCATTGTCTCCAGATTCTTGTCCCACTGCATTGGTAAACATGCTCTAATTCTGGGTACTACCCTGCCCATCATTCATTATAGTTTCTTTTCTTTGTATTACAGGTATTTCTTCTTGTTCAGCAGCCTCAAGGCTACCTAAAATAGCCCCTCCTGACCTTTCCTGCTTTTTAATCATTTTACCTTCTTTCCTACGGTGATGTAGTTTTTCAACCCCTTCAACTGGTGTGAGTTAGGGTTCATGATCATTTATTGTAATATTTAGTTCCCTGAGTTCCACTCTCATATCATGACACTGTGGTCATTAAATTGATGTTAGATTTTTACATCCCTCTCCTATTGTATCAGTTTTTGACCTTGGATTTAATAATTTACACCAGTTTCCATAGGGTGGGGGAGGGGGCGAAAATTCTGGGAGCCTTGAAGAATGTGTGGAAGTCGAGAACATTATCTCGGAAAGCAAAAATGGGTATGTTTGAAGGAATAGTGGTTCCAACAATGTTGTATGGTTGCGAGGCGTGGACTATGGATAGAGTTGTGCGCAGGAGGATGGATGTGCTGGAAATGAGATGTTTGAGGACAATGTGTGGTGTGAGGTGGTTTGATCGAGTAAGTAACGTAAGGGTAAGAGAGATGTGTGGAAATAAAAAGAGCGTGGTTGAGAGAGCAGAAGAGGGTGTTTTGAAATGGTTTGGTCACATGGAGAGAATAAGTGAGGAAAGATTGACCAAGAGGATATATGTGTCGGAGGTGGAGGGAACGAGGAGAAGAGGGAGACCAAATTGGAGGTGGAAAGATGGAGTGAAAAAGATTTTGTGTGATCGGGGCCTGAACATGCAGGAGGGTGAAAGGAGGGCAAGGAATAGAGTGAATTGGAGCGATGTGGTATACCGGGGTTGACGTGCTGTCGGTGGATTGAATCAAGGCATGTGAAGCGTCTGGGGTAAACCATGGAAAGCTGTGTAGGTATGTACATTTGCGTGTGTGGACCTATGTATATACATGTGTATGGGGGTGGGTTGGGCCATTTCTTTCGTCTGTTTCCTTGCGCTACCTCGCAAACGCGGGAGACAGCGACAAAAAAAAAAAAAAAAAAAAAGTTTCCATATTCTACCACTTTTTTTCTTTTGTAGGGAATCTAGTCACAAATACAAGATCCTAATAAGTTCCCTTTTTCTGAATCCATTTCTGATTAGTGTGAGCTTGTGATTACCTGTTTGTAATTGCCTGTTTTTACTGTATGTGGGTTCCCATCTCTTGAACACTTTCCACTGCCATACAGCTTTATAAAGTTATGTATCCTGTCTGCATTAACCAAGTCCTCATTCATTTTATTCAATTCAGCCACCATTTTCATCCTATAAAAGCTCTCCTTTACATCCTTTTTACCAAGTTTCTTGCTTAATTTCATGTTATGTCCTCATGTTGCTCTATCCCTACATCTCTCAAAGAACTGTTCATTGCCCGTGTTATTGATCTCTTTTAAAGATTTAAAGGTTATTATCCGATCACCCATCGCCTTTCTCTCCTTTAAGGTTGGGAAATTTAAAGCCTCTTGCCTTTCCTGTAACTCAGCTCTCTGAATTCTAGTATTATCTTTATTGCTCTCCCTTGGACTTTTTATTTTAGCTCTTTCTGCTTCTTTAAGTATGGTAACCAAATTTGTGATGCATGTTCAAGTTTTGGCCTTATGTAGGATGTGAACAGCTTGCTGTACATTTTACTAATTGTATCTGTGAAGACTTTTCTGATATTTGCCCTTAGACAGTTCGTCTTGACAGGTTAGGGGTGATATCAACTCACAAGGCCTTCTCACAGACAGAATCCTATAGTTTATTCTCTAAAAATACTAATCATAGTGAGCCATTCTCTCACTTTATCTTATACTCACTGCTTTCCATTTGCTCTGATTGAATTTCATCCACTATGTATCAGACCACCATGTATCATACCAGTGTTAGTTTGTTTAGGTCCCCTTATAAGTTGATGTGATCCTACTCACTTTACACTACTCTAATGCCTTTTTTTTTTTATCATCTGCAAACATATTCAGGTAGGAGGCCTTACCTGTGTGTGTGTGTGTGTGTGTGTGTGTGTATTCACCTTTTTGTATTGTAAGGGAAGTGGTTTTACACTAAGAGCACCCCATCCCTTGAACATTCCTTTACTGTTGCACAAGCTCTTCAGTTTGTATATGCTGTCTGGATTAACTATGTCCTCAGTCATTCTGCTCCATTCATCCACCACTCGTATACCATAAAAGTACTTCTTTAAATCATTTCTTTATCAAGTTTCTTGTTAATTTCAGTTTATGTCCATCTTTTTTGCCCTCTTCTCGATTTTCTCTTTTAGCTCTTTCTGCTTCTTTAGGTGTGATGACCAAACTTGAGAAGCATGTTCAAGTTTTGGCATTATGTAAGATGTAAATAGCATGCTATATATTTACTAATCAAATACTTGAAGACTACTCTAATGTTTGCCAGTAGACAGAGTGTCTCCATAAAAGGATAGGAATGATGTCAACTCCCAAGTCCTTCTCAGAGACAGAATCCAAAAGCTTGTCTCATGAAAGATACTTATAGTGAGCCCTCCTTTCACTCTGTGTTATCTTCATTGCTTGACATTTGCTCTGGTTGAATTTCATCAACCATGTATCAGACCAAGCATGGAGTTTGTTTTGGTCCACTTATAAGTTGTGACCCTGCTCACTTTTCACTGCTCTAATGTCCTTTGTATCACCTGCAAACATATTCAGGTAAGAGCCCATACCTGTGTGTGTGTGTGTGTGTGTGTGTATTTGTAATTGCCTATTTGTACGGTATGGAAGGGAGTTTTACATCTAATAGCTCTCTATTCCTTAAATATTCTCTGCTGTTGTACAACCTTTTCAATTTGTGTATGTTGACCTTATTAACCAAATCTACAGTCATTCTGTTTCATTGATCTTTCTTATACCATGAAATTCTTCTTTAAATCTTCTTTAACAAGTTTCTTGCTTAATTTCAGTTAATATCCTGTGGTTGTTCTGTTCCTACATCTCTCAAAGAACTTTTTACTGTCCATGGCATTAATCTGTATTAAGTACATATAGGTTGTGATCATGTCACTCTTCTCTCTTCCAAAGTTGGCAAATTTAAGGCCTTTTAGGATATATGGGATAGAGAAACAACTGTTGGGTAGTGTGAAAGCCTCATATAGAGGAGAAAATGCATGTGGAAGAGTGGATGGATAATTGAGGAAATGTTTCATTATACATGGGGGTGTGAGGCAGGGTTGTGTGATGTCACTGTGGCTTTTTAAGGTATATGTGGAAGGAGTGATAATAGTGATGAAAGTAAAACTAGGTAGAAGAGGTGGTGGTTGGTGATAAGGTATGGTGGTTAGTGACAAGCTAAGTGTGTGGATAATACTGGGTTTTTGCTGAGAGTTAAGAGGAGTTGCAGAAGATTGTAAGTGTTTTATGATGTGTGTAAGTGGAGCTGATTGAAGGTGAATGCAAGTATAAGTAAGATAATGGTGTTTGACAGGAAACAGAGCAAAAGTATAGATTGCAAAGCAATGTAGAGTGATAGAAGAAAGTGTACTAAATTGTATTATAGATGTAGGGGAAAGACTGTAAGAGGTAACAGAATTTAAGTATTTGGGAGCTATTTTGGGTAAATTTAGTGATATAGAAGGAGAGATAAGGGAGAGGACAGTTGGGAAAGTGGTTTAAGTATGGAACTGAAGAAAGGAGTCCTCCTGACCTTGATTTATGCAGCCATAACATGGACATGGGATGAGCCACAGAGGTCAAGAATCCCGGCTGTGAAATGAGTTATTTGAGAGGAGCATGTAGTCTGACTGAATGGAATGAAGAAAATAATGAGGGGCTGTATGAGAGATTTGATGTGGTAAGGAATGTAAAGGGAACAAATTGTGGAGTGGTAGAGTGGGTGAAACTTACTACTTTATGGTGTTTTGGGCTTATGGAAAGAATGCAAGACAGGGAGTTTACAGGGAGAGTGTCTAATAGTACAATTAAAAGGGTTGATGTGAGAGGAAGACCACCTGTGACTAGGGGAAATATAGTGCAACAGTACTGGAGGGAGAGAAATGTAGGAAGAATGCTTGAAATGATATATACAAGGGAGGCATGTATAGACAAGGATAAGTGGAGGCTTATTCTCTGGCCACCCTCTTAATGGGAGCTCCTGGAGGGAATGGACAACAAAGATATAGATAGATAGATTAAGGTCTCACTGTAATTTAGCTCTCTTAATTCTGGTACCATCTTTGTTACCCTCCTGTGAACCTTCTCTATCAGCTCTTTGTGCTTTTTCTGATGAGATGACCAAACTTTAGAAGAATATTTTAGTTTTACCCTTATGTAGGATATGAAACCAGACTTTAGAAGTATATTTTACTTTTACCCTTATGTAGGATATGAAAATCTTGCTAAATGTTTCCATATCCATATACTTGACAGCTGTTTTGATATTTGGTACTCTTGCGACATGTTAGGGTTGTTGCTGACTCTTAAGACCGTCTCACACACAGAACCTGGAGTTTATTTCCTGGTAAATGATAAACACATTGAGACCTTCTTTCACTTTGTCCCATCATCATTACTTTACATTTGTTTTGTTTTGATTTCATCAACCATGAATCAAACCAACATTAGAGCCAAGATTCCATTGTCAGATGGGGGACTCCTTTTTGCTTTTCATTTCCCTCACATCTTTTGCATCATCTACAAACATATTTAGATACAAGTCCATACTTTCAGGCAAGAAGAATAACAGTTCCAAAGCACAACCCTGGGGCATTTCACTGGTAACCATTTGTTGAAGGCACCTCTAAGAGTGTCCTTTCTTCATTTCCACTGAGATAATCATTTATCCACTGGGGGAGTCTCCTTTTTATTACTGCCAGGTATTCTGGATTCATAATCAGCCTCCCATGCAGTACTGTGTCAGATATTCTCTGGCAGTCAGGATATGAAATCCACCTAGCCTTTCCTTTTGTTTAAGACAGAAGCCACCCTTTCATAGAAATTTAAGTCTCATTACACATGACCTACTTTCATGAAAACCATTTTGCCTCTCTTATTGGTAATTTCTCCTCAGAAAGTCATTCAATTTCTTTCTTATTAACTTCTCCAGTACCTTACAGACCTCATCAGGAAGACTGGTCTGTATTTCAGCTGTTCTCCACAGTCTCCTATTCCACTCCTTTGGCCCTTTGACTTTCTCTAGTCAAGATCTTTTAGCATTCTTTTAATGTCTTTTTTAGATATCTCAGTGTTTTCTAAGCCTTTTCCATATCCCATTTCACTAGCGAAAGCATCCTCAGCTATTTTTCTGTTAGAATTCATAATTGTGATTAGCTGCTCTGTAACTGATGATGGGCTTATGTAAAATATTATGAAAATTTCTGGATTTATCTGCCTTATTCATAATACTCTTTTCAACATTTCTCAGTTCCTCCTTTCTTATCCTGCTATACTCATTCCTTGCTCTCTTACATTTTGCATTATATGGCAGGCTTGAGTGTTGTGTATATCTCCACCACTGCCCATCTTGAAGCTTCCTTGCTTTTTGACATCATTAATTAAATAGTTTTCCCTCTTTCTTAACCCTCCTTCCATATTTGAGGCTAGAGGTACACATGATCCTACTCCTTCATTGTAAAGTTGCCAGAACCTTTCACCACAGTCCTTTTTAACAAGTTTTTTCTTAGCTTCATGTAATGTCCTCTGGTTGTTTTATCCCTATATCATACAAAGAATTATTCACCATGTACACCATCAGTCTGATTTATAAACTTAAAGGTTATCATCAGGTTACCCATGACCCTTTTGTCTCCAGCAGTGAGTAGATTTAAAGCCTTTAGTCTTTTTTCTGTAACTCAACTTGTTAATTCTGGTACCATCTTTGTTGACCCCCTCTGGAACTTCTCTGTTAACTTTTTGTGCTTATATAGGTGCAGTGACTAGATTTTTTTTTTCTTGTTGGAGGCTCTCTAGGACAAAAATCCACATCAAGGCCAAGCCTTAATTGAAATATAGAGAGGTTAAAGAAAGGGAAAAAGAAGAGACAAGGGAAAATATTTACAGATTTTGGAGAGAATGAAAAACCTGTCTTTTGAGATGTATCAGGTCATAGTTATTGGGAAAAACATGTGAGGGTAAAGAGTTTCAAAGCTTAGAGGTAAAGGGAAAGAAACATTTATCAAAAAAGCCCACCCTTGAGTTGTGAACAGCCACACAGTAATCATGTTATGCAGCAGCTTGCTAAGTATTGCATGGTTTAGCTAATGGTGGGGTCACACAACCAGCCAGCTCTCAGGAGCAAAAACCAAAGTAATTCCAATAGAAGAGAGTGAATCACCATTGCAGTGTAGGGCAAGTGGATCAAGTTTTGAAGTTAACCATAGAGAGTTTATAGATTAGACTGCTTTCTTCTCAGTGCTAGAGTTTTTGCAGATGTGAGAGCAGCACTCCATACAAGGACAAATCATTTCTTTGTATAATTGGAGCTTTTGTTCTAAAGAAGAATATTTGAAATCCAAACAGCTACTTATGTAATGTGGGGTTTCCAAGACAGAGTGGATGTTACATTAATATCACTTATGTTCATTGAGTCAAGAACTGTCCATGGCAAGAATAATTCTATTTAGAGAGATGTTGGGTTTTTGAGGAATTAAACTTGGCCAGATTCGTCTAGCTCTCTGAGATATCCTGTCCAAGTCTTAGTTTATTTAGGAAGTTGTGTTGAGACGAGATGCAGATTGAGCGAAAGAAGGAATAGAATTGAAAGATGTGGATGAGATGTTGAGATATCAGGATGTATGTGCATTTGGTTAATTGTGGAAGAAAGGAAATCATTGATGATTAGGAGAAAAAGTGTAGGAGACAGGACAGAACTTTGAGAGACACTGCCGTTGTTGGAGAAAGTGGGTGTTTCTGGTCGACCAGAAAGGAAGCTAGACATGAGATACAAAAGTGAGGGAAGGAAGCCAGAGGAGAGGAGCTTAGAGATGAGACCCCAGATGTCACACCCTGTCAAAGACTTTGGATTTGTCATGGGCAATTACATAGGATTCCCTAAAATCTTTCAGGGATGATGACCAGGCATTAGTAAGATAGAAAAGAATATCACCTGATGATCTCGACTTATGGAAGTCATACTGGTGATCAGAGAGAAGACTGTGAGATTCAAGATGTCTGAAGATATGGGAGCTGAGGAGAAATTCAAAGACTTTGGAAATGAAACATGTCAAAGCAACAGGATAATAGTTAGAGGGGTTAGAATGGTCATCCTTTGTAGGGATGGGATGTATCAACACATGCTTCCAAGGATAAGGAAAAGTTTTGCTTTTTAAACAGAAATGGAACAGCTGAGCAAGCAAAGGTGGAAATTCAGAGGCACACTCTTTCAGTGCACAGGGTTGGATGCCATCAGGACCATAGGCCTTGCTTGTGTCCAGAGAGTGGAGCTCTCTTAGGGCAGTTTGAAAAGAGATTATGGGAAGGGGCTTAGGGCTAGTAAGAGGAGCAGCAGGGGGTGAGGAAATGTTTAGAGTCATCCAAGGTACAGTTAAAGGAGAAATGGAAACCAAAGAGAGTTGCTTTATCTATGGGAGAGATAGCTATCATACCATCATAACAAAAAAATGAAGGAAAGGTAGAGCGACAGAACTCGTTAGCGATACCCTTAACTAAAGACCAGAAAGACCTGTCAGTGGATGACGAGAAATTATCGCATTTCCTTTGAATAAAGGAATAAAGGTTACAGGCAGTGAAAAATGCTGAATGAGAGTCAGAGGAAGGAGAGGTTTTTCTAAACTGTCATGCCTGATCCTTTGTTTGAGTGGCCTCAGAACAGGACCGATTGATCCATGATTTGGAAGAAGAGGCCTTCTTGGAGGAAGAGGGGATAAATTCTTCCATTTTCAGAATAATTACCTCTGCTGTGCATTTGATGGCAACAGAAGCATCACCACATAGAAACATCACCTTTTAAGAGACAGCAATTTATGTGAGGTAAGTCAGGAAAGAATTTTCTGAAGTTATTCCAGTCAGCTTTGTTGAGGTGCCAATGTTTACATTTAGAAGGGATTGCTGGAGGGGGAGGTGCCATTAAAATAGATACTCATCTGAAAGTGTGGTCAAATGAACCAATTGGGGGATATTGTGTAGTTACAGCTCGAAGGAGTAGAGGTGAAAAATGGATACAGAATATTAGGAGAGTGGATACAGCAGTCAGGAATATGGGTGGTATGCAAGATAATTCGTTCTGGATCATTGAGAATGTAGAGCATGAGGGATTGAATCCCCCTATCATCCATATAGGGAGAATTCAGCCATTCCATATGGTGAATGTTGGATTCCCTTGAGTAGAGGATCTCGCTTTGTGGGTCAGAGGATGCCACAGTCTCATATTAAGGTTTAGATAGTGGAAGAAAGATATAGAATGTGTAGAATTAGGAAAGGAATAGTTGAAACAAAGGGAAAGTGTAGTATTTGCAAAGGAGACAGACCTTGAGCCAGATAACATCAGAGTTTGGGGATTCAGGGTCCTCAAGGCATGCAACAGGCATTTTGATGTTGGAATAAGATCAGAAATTGCCTTTGAACCAGAATGGGGCCTGGAGATTGCATATTGTAGTTTTGCTCTTTTGTAGAATAAGAACAGCTTGCCAAGCATTTCTTTGTCCCCTATTCCCCTATTTTGAGCTCTAGTGACAGGTTAGGGAGGATATCAACTTCCAGATTCCATGCACACACACAATCTTAAACATATTTCCTGGTAGACAATAATCAGATTGAGCCCTCTTTCACTGCGTCTGTCCCAGCCTCTTACTTTACATTTGCTCAGGTTGAATTTCATCAACTATATGGTAGACCAGCTTTAGATTCCTTGTAGGTCCCCTTGTCAGTTGATGCAATCCTATTAACTTTTCACTTGCCTTGTGACCTTTGCATCATCTGCAAACATCTTCTCGTAATTCATGCACACAGATCAAGTCCTAGGACAGAACTCTGAGGCATTCCACTTGTGACATTCACTCATTTGGAAAAGGGTCCTCCGACATGTGCCTGTTGTTCCATTACCCTAAGATAATGTTCTTATTCCTGCCTGGTGATTCAGTTCCTTGATCAGCTTCCCATGCATAAAATTTTCCAGTCTTATAGATAAGTATGACATTTGCTATTTTCCACTCTCTTGGCACTTTGCCTTTTTCCAAGATATCTTGAACAGTGAAACAAGAGGTCTATCTAGTGTATCTGCACACTTCTTTAGCACATACAGTGAACTTTTCTCAGGACCATGAGCATTGTATGGATCAAGACTCCTTAGTATTCTGTTAATGTCTTTTCTATGTATCTCAGTGTTTTCTAAATTCTCTTTCCCATCCCATTTCACTACTGTTGGATCTATAGTGTCTTCATTTGTAAAAACACTTTTAGACATGTAGTTCCTCTTTGCCCCTGATGAATTTATGAAAATATTATGAAGTTCTCCTGCCTTGTGTACGATATTCTTTTCAAAGTTTCTTTGTTTCTTACTTCTTATTCTGCTGTACTCATTCCTTGCTCTCTCAAACTTTGCTTATGCTGGCTGGCTGGAGTGCCATCCATTCTTTGCCATTGCACATCTCAAAGCTCTCTTACTTTTTGACAACATTGATTAAACCTTTCTTTCCTCTTTTTAGATATTCCCTTGCTATTTGAGGCTAGATGTCCCCTTGTTCATGCATCTTTGTTGTACATTTCACAAAACCTCTCACCAAAATGCCATGGTTCCTGGATACTGATTTGCATTTCCCACACCCTAACCTGTTGCCAGAGTCCCACCTTTGAAGAATAGTCAAGAAGATCAACCATTTGGTTAGTCACATCAGGATTGCATTCAAGTCTTTGTTCACATCACATATAAGGTCAAAACTAAGATATGCTTTTCATGATTGGTCATCACACTGAAGAATAGAAAATGTATTATAGAAGGTCCAGTGGAGAGCAACAAATATGGTATGAAAATTAAGAGAGCTGAGTTTTAAGGTATGGCCAAGGGTCTTAAATTTGCCCACTGTGGAAGAGAAAATAGTGAGAAGTGGCCCAATCACAACATTTTTTTAGTGGATTGATTATGTCTACAGTTAATAGGTCTTTAAAAGCTATAGGGAAAGAACAACCAGACGACATAATGTGGCATTTAGCAAAAATTTTGCTAAAAAAGATGTGAAGAAGTACTTTTGTAGTGTATGAGATGAGGGTGAATAGAATAGAATGAAACAATGTGGTTAATATGGAGGGCAAACAAAAGTTGAGAAGGTTGCATGATTGTAGAGAATGGTCGAGTGTAAAACTCCTCTGTCTACAGTACAACTAGGTATTTGTACACACATTAGGAGTATACTCGTATGTTGAAAAACAATTTATCAGGTAAAGGGACACAGAAGGAAGGACTCTTGAAGAAAAGTAAATATGTTAGGAACTAAGTCAGTATTAGAAAGGTGGAAGGAGGAGAATTCTTGGAAATTATAAAGATTAAGAGAAATGACATAATCAGGCCATTAAAACATCTTTATCTATATAAGGCTCATGAACCAGATGAAGTCTCTCCATATGTGCTGAAGGAATGTGCTGAGATACTTGCTATTGGCTAGGCTTCTCAAAATTCTCTTTGTAGGACACCAGAGGAAGGGCTAGTTCTGAAAATGTGGAAGAGGGAAAATGTTGCAACTTTCTGTAAGGAATGTGACTGGGAAATAACACTAAACTTTTGGTCATTTTCAGTGATGATTGTGGTTTGCAGAATTCAGTAAAAAGGTAATCAGAAAGCTGACAATGTCTACCTTCAAGGGAGAAATTTTGAAATGGGAGGCAGTGTGGCTACAGAGAAAAGAGACCCTTCATCATGCGCCAGTTAACCTTTTGTGACTGGGTGAGCTTGTTCTTAGACCAAAAAGATGGATTGGTGGACTGTATGTTCCTGGACTTTTATATTTATTTATTTTCATTATTTTTTTTTTTTTTTTTTTGTTAAAGGCTTCAGTCATAGATGAAAGTTCATATCAAGGTTAGGCCTTAAATGAGATGTGGATAGGTTAATGAGAGGAAAAATGAAGACATAAAGGAGAGTGTTTATGGATTTTGGAGAAAGTGAAAAGCCTGTCTTTTAAAAGGTACTAGGTCATAATTATTGGGAAAGACATGTGAGGATGGAGAGTTCCAGAGCTTTTGAGGTGAAGGGAAAGATACATTTATTGAAATGGGCCACCCTTGAGTTAGCATCAGCCACACAGTAATTATGTGACATAGCAGCTTGTTGAGTACTATGTGGTTTAGCTAGTGGTTGAGGCACACAAGCAGCCAGCTTTTGGGAGCAAAAACCAAAGTAATACCTGTAGAGTAGGGAAAGTGAACCACGTTATGGCATAGGGCAAGCGAGTCAAGTATTAGAGTTAGCCAGGGAGAGTTGATGAGCCACATTGCTTTTGACTCAACTCCTTCGGGTACAGTTGCAGAGTTAGAACTACTCGAGATGTGAGAGCAGTACTCCATACAAGAACGGATCAGTCATTTGTGCATAGAGCAACTGTTTTGAATTAAAGAAATTTTGACACCTAAACAAGACTCCCAGACTTCCAGCAGGACTTTGACTCTTCCCCATCAGACTTTGATTGAGAAGCTAGAGTTACATGCAGAAATAAGAGATAAACTACTTTGCTGGATTGAGGATTACCTGTTTGGAAGGGAACAAAGCATTCAGGTAAGAGGCATATTCTTAAAGATTAGCTGAGGCTACGAGTGGAGTGCTGCAGGGCTTGATCATGGGCCCACCAATGCTTTGATCAAGTTCTGGTTTCAAATTATTAAGGATAGTTGGAATTTCATCAAATCTTCTACATTTCAGCTTCATTTGAGTTTTGAGAACAGAAAAAATCACATGGGATGAAGTTAGGTGTAGTATTACAAGAATGTTTATTTTTTAGCCAAAAACTCAAGAATGGGGACAGCAGTGCTGAGGGAGCATTTTCATGATGCAGATACCATCAAATATTTTCAAACAGCTGATAGCAGTTTCTCCTAACATATCCCTGAGTCACATCAGGACCTCTTTATTTAAGGCTTGGTTTGTGGTCTGAATGCTGTGCAAATTTATACACTACCTCCATAACACCACCTGTAATTGAAAAAGACATAACTTTTTAATCGTATCGTATGTAAATGACTTGCTAGAAGGACCAGACTCATACCTCAATATGTTTGCAGATAACACTAGGGTCATAAGAGAAATAAGGAATGAAAATTATTGCACCAGCTTACAGGGGTACCTGAACAAACTTGAAAGTTGGTATAAATGGATGAGATTCAGTCCAAGTAAGTTCAGGGTAATGAGGATAGGACACAGCAAAATGAGGCCCTAGTATGATTGCTACTTATCAGAAAGTAAGCTACTGGAGTTAATGTGTGAAAGAGATTTAAGGGTCAGCACTGTACTTTGTCCATCACTAGAACTTCACATGAAAAGACTTTTGGAAGAAGTAAACTGTCTAATGGTAAATTTTGAAATTGAATGTAAGTATATGGATAGGGAAATGAGATAAACAGTTACAACAAATGGTAGACTAACACTGGGTTATGCCTCTCAGGTTTTGTCATTGCACCTCAAGAAGCACAAATATATGAATGAGAAGGTCTGGAGGAGAGCAACCAAGGTGGTACCATAAGTAAGTGAGCTGAGCTAGAATGAGGGGAGAAGAGAGAGAGGTTACCTGATAACAACCTATTAAGTTTGCAAATCATCTGGATGATGTTTACAGAGAAAGAGAATGGTTAAGAGGGACATATAGAAACACTGTTTTAGTAGTGTATAGTTAGAATGGTGTTAGCAATGAGACTGCAGCTGCCAGCAACTTGCTAAGATTCTTTATGGTGCAAAAAAAGATAAGATGGATCCTACAAGTGAAAAACTCATCCCCTTAATGTATGAATAGTTCATTACACAGGAGTGTTGCCAAGAAAAGTAAGGTAATTTTTTATGGTAGGTAAATAATGGTTTATGTTAAGTATATCTTACTGGCATAGAATGAACAAAGAAGTTTCTTCAAGAAACTCTGTTGAGGAGTGCAACAGTACACGAAATAATGGAAAGTATTTATTACGGATTAGCAGCTCTGCCAAAAGATTTGACCATCAAGTATCAGAGAATGTTTTTCTGGATAGATATTTTGAGCTAAGAAGAAAAGTAACATCTCTACTTCTAGAAACAAGTCTATGATGAAATATTTCATTTGTTCATTAAACTAAAAGATTTTGAGTTATTGTTTATGGGATGATAGAGCAAACAGTTATTACTCTTAGAAGATTGGGAAGCTACTCTGTAATCCTTTAGCAAGTAGGGAACCATAGACCAAAGCATGAAAATTTAGACTAGCCATGATATTATAGGCAATGCCTTTTTGAAATACACATAGCCAAACTAGGCAACTTTATTTGATTTTTATTCTGATTTCTAAATCAAATGAGAGTTGGGGTGAGAGAGTATCATTAAATTTTAGGGAGAATAAAAAGATGTTCTGGAAGGAGGTAAATAAAGTGCGTAAGACAAGGGAGCAAATGGGAACTTCAGTGAAGGGTGCAAATGGGGAGGTGATAACAAGTAGTGGTGATGTGAGAAGGAGATGGAGTGAGTATTTTGAAGGTTTGTTGAATGTGTTTGATGATAGAGTGGCAGATATAGGGTGTTTTGGTCGAGGTGGTGTGCAAAGTGAGAGGGTTAGGGAAAATGATTTGGTAAACAGAGAAGAGGTAGTAAAAGCTTTGTGGAAGATGAAAGCCGGCAAGGCAGCAGGTTTGGATGGTATTGCAGTGGAATTTATTAAAAAAGGAGGTGACTGTATTGTTGACTGGTTGGTAAGGTTATTTAATGTATGTATGACTCATGGTGAGGTGCCTGAGGATTGGCGGAATGCGTGCATAGTGCCATTGTACAAAGGCAAAGGGGATAAAAGTGAGTGCTCAAATTACAGAGGTATAAGTTTGTTGAGTATTCCTGGTAAATTATATGGGAGGGTATTGATTGAGAGGGTGAAGGCATGTACAGAGCATCAGATTGGGAAGAGCAGTGTGGTTTCAGAAGTGGTAGAGGATGTGTGGATCAGGTGTTTGCTTTGAAGAATGTATGTGAGAAATACTTAGAAAAGCAAATGGATTTGTATGTAGCATTTATGGATCTGGAGAAGGCATATGATAGAGTTGATAGAGATGCTCTGTGGAAGGTATTAAGAATATATGGTGTGGGAGGCAAGTTGTTAGAAGCAGAGAAAAGTTTTTATCGAGGATGTAAGGCATGTGTACGTGTAGGAAGAGAGGAAAGTGATTGGTTCTCAGTGAATGTAGGTTTGCGGCAGGGGTGTGTGATGTCTCCATGGTTGTTTAATTTGTTTATGGATGGGGTTGTTAGGGAGGTGAATGCAAGAGTTTTGGAAAGAGGGGCAAGTATGAAGTCTGTTGTGGATGAGAGAGCTTAGGAAGTGAGTCAGTTGTTGTTCGCTGATGATACAGCGCTGGTGGCTGATTAATGTGAGAAACTGCAGAAGCTGGTGACTGAGTTTGGTAAAGTGTGTGAAAGAAGAAAGTTAAGAGTAAATGTGAATAAGAGCAAGGTTATTAGGTACAGTAGGGTTGAGGGTCAAGTCAATTGGGAGGTGAGTTTGAATGGAGAAAAACTGGAGGAAGTAAAGTGTTTTAGATATCTGGGAGTGGATCTGACAGTGGATGGAACCATGGAAGCGGAAGTGGATCATAGGGTGGGGGAGGGGGCGAAAATTCTGGGAGCCTTGAAGAATGTGGGGAAGTCGAGAACATTATCTCGGAAAGCAAAAATGGGTATGTTTGAAGGAATAGTGGTTCCAACAATGTTGTATGGTTGCGAGGCGTGGGCTATGGATAGAGTTGTGCACAGGAGGATGGATGTGCTGGAAATGAGATGTTTGAGGACAATGTATGGTGTGAGGTGGTTTGATCGAGTAAGTAACGTAAGGGTAAGAGAGATGTGTGGAAATAAAAAGAGCAAGGTTGAGAGAGCAGAAGAGGGTGTTTTGAAATGGTTTGGGCACATGGAAAGAATGAGTGAGGAAAGATTGACCAAGAGGATATATGTGTCGGAGGTGGAGGGAACGAGGAGAAGAGGGAGACCAAATTGCAGGTGGAGAGATGGAGTGAAGAAGATTTTGTGTGATCGGGGCAGCCTGAACATGCAGGAGGGTGAAAGGAGGGCAAGGAATAGAGTGAATTGGATCGATGTGGTATACCGGGGTTGACGTGCTGTCAGTGGATTGAATCAAGGCATGTGAAGCGTCTGGGGTAAACCATGGAAAGCTGTGTAGGTATGTATATTTGCGTGTGTGGACGTATGTATATACATGTGTATGGGGGTGGGCTGGGCCATTTCTTTCGTCTGTTTCCTTGCGCTACCTCGCAAACGCGGGAGACCGGCAAAAAAAAAAAAAAAAAAAAAAAAAATTGGATTTAGATAGGAGGGTACCATAAACAGCTAGATGTGAATAGATTCAAAGGAAGGAAGCTAGGGGAAGAAATAAAGATTGTATCGACAGAGACAACAAGGCTGGAAAAGAAATTTTGTAATACAAGTTCAAAGGTTAACACAAGTGAATTCACACCCAAAACTCAAGTGTGCCCACAACCAAGGAAAATCTAGCAAGTGTGCCCTCACCCAAGGAAAATCTAGCCCACAACCAAGGAAAACCTCGCAGTCAGCAATGTTGCTCCACTTATCTATAGGTGTTTATCTTTTTTATGACTTTTGAGTTGTAAATACCTTTAACATATATTTGCTTATAAATTATTTTATGATGATGTATTATAAAATAAGATATTGAGAGACATGACACTGTATTTGTCATGTTCATTGGATGAAAATAGATGCTGCATGATGAGTCTTGGCTAGTCTCCAGACCGAACATACTCAACCAATAGAGAGAATGGGAAACGTTTTGCATGTCATTTAAATCATCATATTAAGTGAGTGATGAATGTATGGGTTTTTTGTGAATCTTCAAATTCTATGACAATGTATTTAACATTGTTATCTATGTAAGTGTTTTGAGTGATGGAAGCTTCATCATTGGTTTCTCAAAATGTTAACACAGATGATAAGATAAAGAAATTAAGAAATCTAATCAGAGAGCATGAAATGTCATCAGATGGGAGAAAGAAAATTAAGGACTAAAAAGTGTAGGGAATTCAACAGAAATATAACTAGAGGAAAGGTAATACAAAGAAGGGAAAAGAAAAAGGACCCAAATGGTATATACTGGATGCCCTAGAGACCCCTCAATTAAAGAAAATGTCCTTATCACAGAGTACAGAGAATATCAGTAATAGTGAGCTGGGAGGTGAAGTAGCAGTGGATTCTGGAACTATTGAAAAGAACCAGACCATAAAGTCATGCACCGGAAAATAGAATTGAGGGTATTGAAACAAAGGGACTTATGAAATTTTTTTATTATTATTTTGCTTTGTGGCTGTCTCCCGTGTTTGCGAGGTAGCACAAGGAAACAGATGAAAGAAATGGCCCAACCCACCCCCATACACATGTATATACATACACACCCAGACACGCAAATATACATACCTGTACATCTCAATGTACACATATATATATATATACACACACAGACACATACATATATACCCATGCACACAATTCACACTGTCTGCCTTTATTCATTCCCATCGCCACCTCGCCACACATAAAGAGAATAGTGGACTCTGTCAGAGACAAAACAAGGAGGAAGATTTAGTTCATTGGATGCAAGGACTGAAAAAGTAGAAAGTATACAGCATCAGCTTTTTAGGCAAAAAAGATTTTAGAAATAACCAGAATATAAAAGTTGACAAATCAGCACTGACAAATTTAGTAGAAAGAGGGCTGGCCCAGAAATTAGATCAGATAGTGAAGCAGGAGGTTGATAGTTGTGAATCATCAATGATATTTGGAGTGGAAGATCATATTCCAGACAAAAAGGAAAGGGTGAAGAAGGAAGGATTGCTGATCAAAAGATGACAAATGCAGATTTTGTTATAAAATAACTGAGAGTATTTATTCAAAAAATCTTGGAAATTTCATCTCCAGTTAAAACAGTTGCTGAGTCAGCCAATTAATAGTGTGATATGAACAGTGATAATGCCCTTTGCTCATCCCAGTAATCCTATCCCCACCCCATTCCACTGTACCACCATTTCGGATCCCCTTCACTACATTTTCTAATGTGTTACCATCCAATGTCATTTAACTCAAAAGATCATGGATTCCCATACTTTTGAATCTATTAACCCCATTACAGATTTATTAAGCCTTCATCGAGCTCCAATGTGGCCTTTTTTGTCTATTTTTCTGGCGCTGCCTCACTGAAGTGGTGATGGTGATGCTATTTCCTGTGGGGCGGGTTAGTGATGGGAATGGATGAAGGCAAGCAAGTATGAATATGTACATGTTTATATATGTATATGTCTGTGTATGGGCCATTCCTTGTTTTCTGGTGATACCTAGCTGATGCCGGAATCAGCAATAAAGTATAATGATGATGATAATAATCATAATGATGATAATATATTTTTCATACTTAATTGTTGTCTCCCGCGTTAACGAGGTAGCACAAGGAAACAGACAAAAGAATGGCCCATCCCATCCACATGCACATGTATATACATAAACGCCACACACACATGTACATACCTATACATTTCAATGTATACATACATATACATACACAGACCCATTTTAGGTACAGTAGGGTTGAGGGACAAGTCAATTGGGAGGTGAGTTTGAATGGAGAAAAACTGGAGGAAGTGAAGTGTTTTAGATATCTGGGAGTGGATCTGGCAGCGGATGGAACCATGGAAGCGGAAGTGGATCATAGGGTGGGGGAGGGGGCGAAAATTCTGGGGGCCTTGAAGAATGTGTGGAAGTCGAGAACATTATCTCGGAAAGCAAAAATGGGTATGTTTGAAGGAATAGTGGTTCCAACAATGTTGTATGGTTGCGAGGCGTGGGCTATGGATAGAGTTGTGCGCAGGAGGATGGATGTGCTGGAAATGAGATGTTTGAGGACAATGTGTGGTGTGAGGTGGTTTGATCGAGTGAGTAACGTAAGGGTAAGAGAGATGTGTGGAAATAAAAAGAGCGTGGTTGAGAGAGCAGAAGAGGGTGTTTTGAAGTGGTTTGGGCACATGGAGAGAATGAGTGAGGAAAGATTGACCAAGAGGATATATGTGTCGGAGGTGGAGGGAACGAGGAGAAGAGGGAGACCAAATTGGAGGTGGAAAGATGGAGTGAAAAAGATTTTGTGTGATCGGGGCCTGAACATGCAGGAGGGTGAAAGGAGGGCAAGGAATAGAGTGAATTGGAGCGATGTGGTATACCGGGGTTGACGTGCTGTCAGTGGATTGAATCAAGGCATGTGAAGCGTCTGGGGTAAACCATGGAAAGCTGTGTAGGTATGTATATTTGCGTGTGTGGACGTATGTATATACATGTGTATGGGGGGGTTGGGCCATTTCTTTCGTCTGTTTCCTTGCGCTACCTCGCAAACGCGGGAGACAGCGACAAAGTATAATAAAATATAATAAATGAATAACATACACAGACATATATATACACATGTACATATTCATTCATATTTGCTGCCTTCATCCATTCTTGTCACCACCCCACCACACATGAAATAGCATTTCCCCCTGTGAGGTAGTGCTAGGAAAAGACAAAAAGGCCACATTGGCTCATACTCACTCTCTAGCTGTCATGTGTAATGCATCGAAACCACAACTCCCTTTTCACATCCAGGCCCCACAGAACTTTCCATGGTATACACCAGACACTCCACGTTACCTGGTTCAATCCATTGACAACATGTCAACCCCGTTATACCACATCATTCCAATTCACTTTATGCCTTGCATGCCTTTCACCCTCCTGTATGTTCAGGCCCCGATTGCTCAAAATCATTTTTACTCCATCCTTCCACCTCCAATTTGGTCTCCCATTTCTCCTTCTTCTCTCTACCTCTGACACATAAATCCTCTTTGTTAATCTTTCCTTACTCATTCTCTCCGTGTGACCAAACCATTTCAACACACCCTCTTCTGCTCTCTCAACCACACTCTTTTTATTACCACACATCTCTCTTACTCTTTCGTTACTTAATCAAACCACCTCTCACCACATATTGTCCTCAGACATTTCACTTCCAACACATTCACCCTCCTCTGCACAACATTATCTATAGCCCATGCCTCACAACCATATAACATTGTTGGAAACACTTTTCCTTCAAACATACCCATTTTTGCTTTTCAAGATAACATTCTTGCCTTCCACACATTCTTCAACACTCCCAGAACCTTTGCCCCCTCCCCACCCTGTGACTCACTTCTGCTTCCATGGCTCCCTCCACTGCTAAATCCACTCCCAGATACCTAAAACACTTCACTTCCTCCAGTTGTTCTCCATTCAAACTTACCTCCCAGTTAAATTGTCCCTCAATCCTACTGAATCTAATGACCTTGCTCTTATTCACATTTACTCTCAGCTTTCTTCTTTCACACACTTTACCAAACTCAGTCACCAACTTCTGCAGTTTCTCATTCAAATCAGCCACCAGTGCTGTATCATCAGTGAACAACAACTGACTCACTTCCCAAGCCCTCTCATCCACAACAGACTGCATACTTAACCCTCTCTCCAAAACTTGCATTCACCGCAAACTGACATTCACTGAGAACCAATCACTTTCCTCTCTTCCTACTCATACACATGCCTTACATCCTTGTTAAAATCTTTTCACTGCTTCTAGCAACTTACCTTCCACACCATACACTCTTAATACCTTCCAGAAAGCATCTCTATCAACCCTATAATATGCCTCCTCCAGACCCATGAATGCCACATACAAATCCATCTGTTTTTATAAGTATTTCTCATATACATTCTTATTCTTCAAAGCAAACACCTTATCCACACATCCTCTACCACTTCTGAAACCACACTGCTCTTCCCCAATCTGATGATTTGTACATGCCTTTACCCTCTCAATCAATACCCTCCCATATAATTTCCCAGGAATACTCAACAAACTTATACCTCTGCAATTTGAACATTCACCTTTATCCCCTTTGCCTTTGTACAATGGCACTATGCATGCATTCTGCCAATCCTCAGGCATATCACCATGAACCATACATACATTGAATATCCTTACCAACCAATTGACAACACAGTCATCCCTTTTTTTATAATTCCACTGCAATGCCATCCAAACCCGCCACCTTGCCTGCTTTCATCTTCCGCAAAGCTTTCACTACCTTTTCTCTGTTTACCAAACCATTCTCCCTGACTGACCCTCTCACTTTGCACACCACCTCGACCAAAACACCTTATATCTGCAACTCTGTCATCAAACACATTTAACATACCTTTAAAATACTCATCCTTCTCACTTCACCACTGCTTGTTATTACCTCCCCATTAACCCCCTTCACTGATGTTCCCATTTGTTCTCTTGTCTTACGCATTTTATTTACCTCCTTCCAAAACATCTTTTTATCCTCCCTAAAATTTAATGATACTCTCTCACCCCAACTCTCATTTGCCATCTTTTTCACCTCATGCACCTTTCTCTTGACCTCCTGCCACTTTCTTTTATACATGTCCCAGTCATTTCCACTACTTCCCTGCAAAAATCGTCCAAACGCCTCTCTCTTTCAGTAACAATCTTATTTCTTCATCCCACCACTCACTACCCTTTCTAATCTGCCCACCTCCCTCCTTTCTCATGCCACAAGCATCTTTTGTGTAAGCCATCACTGCTTCCCTAAATACATCCCATTCCTCCCCCCACTCCCCTTACATCATTTGCTCTCACCTTTTGCCATTCTGCACTCAATCTCTCCTGGTACTTCCTCACATAGGGTGTTTTGGTTGAGGTGGTGTGTGAAGTGAGAGGGTCAGGGAGAATGGTTTGGTAAACAGAGAAGTGGTAGTAAAAGATTTGCGGAAGATGAAATCCGGCAAGGCGGCAAGGCGTTGGGTTTGGATGGTATTGCAGTGGAATATATAACAAAAAAGAGGGTGACTGTGTTGTTGATTGGTTAGTTAGGATATTCAATGTATGTATGGTTCATGGTGATATGCCTGAGGATTGGCGTAATACAAGCATAGTACCATTGTACAAAGGCAAAGGGGATAAAGGTGAATGTTCAAATTACAGAGGTATAAGTTTGTTGAGTATTCCTGGGAAATTATATGGGAGGGTATTGATTGAGAGGGTAAAGGCATGTATAGAGCATCAGATTGGGGAAGAGCAGTGTGGTTACAGAAGTGGTAGAGGATGTGTGGATCAGTTGTTTGCTCTGAAGAATGTATATGAGAAATACTTAGAAAAACAGATGGATTTGTATGTATCATTTATGGATCTGGAGAAGGCATATGATAAAGTTGATATAGATGCTTTGTGGATGGTATTAAGAGTATATGGAGTGTAAGTCGCAAGAAGTAGTGAAAAATTTTTACCAAGGATGTAAGGCATGTGTATGAGTAGGAAGAGAGGAAAGTGATTGGTTCCCAGTGAATGTTGGTTTGCGGCAGGGGTGCATGATGTCTCTATGGTTGTTTTATTTGTTTATGGATGGGGTGGTTAGGGAGGCGAATGCAAGAATTTTGGAGAGAGGGGCAAGTAGGACATCTGTTGTGGATGAGAGGCCTTGGAAAGTGAGTCAATTGTTGTTCGCTGATGATACAGCACTGGTGGCTGATTTGGGTGAGAAACTGCAGAAGTTGGTGACGGAGTTTGGTAAAGTGTGTGAAGGAAGAAAGCTGAGAGTGAATGTGAGTAAGAGCAAGGTGATTAGGTTCAGTAGGGTTGAGGGACAAGATAATTGGGAGTTAGGTTTAAATGGAGAAAAACTGGAGGAAGTGAAGTGTTTTAGATATATGGGAGTGGATTTAGCAGCGGTTGGAACCATGGAAGCAGAAGTGAGTCACTGGGTGGGGGAAAGTGCGAAGGTTGAAGAATGTGTGGAAGGCGAGAACGTTATCTTGGAGAGCAAAAATGGGTGTGTTTGAAGGAATAGTGGTTCCAACAATGTTATACGGTTGCAAGGCATGGGCTATAGATAGGATTGTGCGGAGGAGGGTGGATTCGTAAGAAATGAAATGTTTGAGGACAATATTTGGTGTGAGGTGGTTTGATCAAGTAAGTAATGAAAGGGTAAAAGAGATGTGTGGTAATTTAAAGAGTGTGGTTGAGAGAGCAGAAGAGAGTATGTTGAAATGGTTTGGACACGTGGAGAGAATAAGTGAGGAAAGATTGACAAAGAGGATGTATGTGTTAGAGGTGGAGAGAATGGATGAAGGTAGGAAGTATGAATATGTACATGTGTATATATGTATATGTCTGTGTATGTATATATATGTATACATTGAAATGTATATGTATGTATATATGCATTTATGGGCATTTATGTATATATATGTGTATGTCTGTAGTTGGGCCATTCTTTGTCTGTTTCCTTGCTCTACCTCTCTGATGTGGGAAACAGCGGTTAAGTATAATATATAGATAATATGTATATACACACACAAGTATATGTAGGTAAGTAGGAAAGATGGTGAAAGGCATTATAAGATTACATATTCATTCATGGGTGTGTGAAAGAGAAACTTTTAGATGTAAATGTGCTGAGAAGGTCAGCTGGCGGGATGTCTGATCACTGTCTTGTGGAGGCAAAGGTGAAGATTTGTTAAGGTTTTTGAATAAGAAGAGAGAATATAAGGGAGAAGAGAGTTGTGGGAGTAAGTGAGCTTGGAAGGAGACTTGTGTGAAGGAATACCAGGAAAGATTGAGTGTAGAATAGCAAAAGTTCAGAGCAAATGAAGTAAGGGAAGTGGGTGAGAAATGGGATGTACAGATGCTCCCCGACTTATGATGGTTCGACTTATGATTTTTTTGCTTCACGATGATGCGATATCTCAGAGAGCAAAAATGGGTATGTTTGAAGGTAGTTCTAGCAATATTGTATGGTTGCGAGACATAGTTCTTGATGGGGTTGTGCAGAGGAGGGTGGATGTGTTGGAAAGGAAATGTTTGAGGGCAATATATGGTGTGACTTGGTTTGATCGAGTAAGTAATGAAAGGTTAAGAGAGATGTGTGGTAATAAAAAGAATGTGTTTAAGAGAGCCAGTGAGGGTGCACTGAAATAGTTTGGAGATATATAGAGTGAGGAATGGTTGACAAAGAGGATACATGTGTCAGAGGTGGTGGAGGAGCAAGGAGAAGTGGGGGACCAAATTGGAGGTGGAAGGATGGAGTGAAATAGATTTTTAATGATTAGGGCTTGAAAATGCAGGTGGGTGAAAGGCATGCAAAAATAGAATGAACTGGAATAATATGGTATACCAGGATTGATATGCTGTCAAAAGATTGAACCAGGGCATTTGAAATGTTTAGAGTTAACCATGCAAAGGTCTGTGGGGCCTGGATGTGGATACAGAGCAGTGGGTGAGCAAATGTGGCCTTTTTTTTTTCAGTTTTCATATCACTATCTTGCTGATGCAGGAGATGCTGTTCTCCGAGGGGCAGTGTGGCACTGGGAATGGATGAAGACAAGCAAGTATGAATATGTATGGATAGAGTTGTGCGGAGGAGGGTGGATGTGCTGGAAATGAGATATTTGAGGACATTAAGTGGTGTGAGGTGCTTTGATCGAGTAAGTAATAATAGGGTAAGAGAGATGTGTGGTAATAAAAAGAGTGTGGGGAGAGAGCAGAAGAGGGTGTTTTGAAATGGTTTGGTCACATGGAGAGAATGAGAGAGGAAAGATTGACCAAGAGGATATATGTGTCAGAGGTGGAGGGAACGAGGAGAAGTGGGAGACCAAATTGGAGGTGGAAAGATGGAGTGAAAAAGATTTTGAGTGATCAGGGCCTGAACATAGAGGAGGGTGAAAGGCGTGCAAGGAATAGAGTGAATTGGAACAGTGTGGTATACGGGGGTCGATGTGCTGTCAATGGATTGAACCAGGGCATGTGAAGCGTCTGGGGTAAACCATGGAAAGTTCTGTGGGACCTGGATGTGGAAAGGGAGCTTTGGTTTCGGTGCATTATTACATGACAGCTAGAGACTGAGTGTGAATGAATGGGGCCTTTATTGTCTTCCTAGCTCTACCCCGCACACATGAGGGAGGAGGGGGTTGTTATTTCATGTGTGGCGAGGTGGCGATGGGAATGAGTAAAGGCAGACAGTGTGAATTATGTACATGTGTATATATGTATATGTCTGTGTGTGTATATATATGTATACGTTGAGATGTATAGGTATGTATATTTGTGTGTGGACATGTATGTATATACATGTGTATGTGGGGGGGTTGGGCCATTCTTTTGTCTGTTTCCTTGCGCTACCTCATTAACGCAGGAGACAGCGACAAAACAATATATATATATATATATATATATATATATATATATATATATATATATATATATATATATATATATATATAATAGACAGAAATCGGCCGATCTGATGTTCTGTCAAGACCACTACATCGTCAATGAACAGGAAATTCTCCGAGAGTTCAAAGTGTCCATGAGTGTATACATGAGCCAGATGACAGCCCCTGGGGTGACCAGTGTGATGGACTCGGTCGTGAAGATTTTATCGTCTTCGAGAGAGCCAGTTGGCATGGGACGCTGGCGGGGAATCGGCTGCAAATTTGATCACCCCGTGAAGCTATTGGCCGGTGAGACTTACTCTGTCGTAGTGGAACAAGCATACGGGTCTTGTGCGGGATGCCAGTGTCAAGTGTCCAGTGAACATGATGGGATACACTTCAGCGGTAAGACTCTGGGCCTCACTCCTGTCATTATCGAGTACTGGGAGGCGGCCTAGACACCCCTCACCTACTCTCTCTCCTGCCAGTCATGAGGTACATGAAGCAAGCAAGCAAGCAGAACTTCCTGTACAAGAATCCGAGTGGTTTCATTTCATTTCAGAAGCCTATACTGTGGATATGCCTCGCAGATAACCTTCTTATCCTGTAACAATTTCCGTTGATCGCATCAAATCATCGGAGTAAATTGCTTTATGGTTCGTCTTATTACGTGTAACGTTAGGACGATGTGTCAGAGAGGATCATTGATACTCCGGTGCTCAGCTGCTGTGGTTACCAGGGTGGCTGTTACTCTGATGAGTTTAACCCGAGACATTTATTGACAGAGGAATGTGTGTTGTTAACTGCAGATGTGGTTATGTGTAAGGACTTGAAAGAGTGCGAACACTTGCCCTACCTTCTTGTCACCGGAGTGAAATGATTTCAGAAAAATTCGGTACATAGGAAATTTGTATGTTGATTGTATGTTTGTATGGTACATTATTAATTGCTAAATCCATTATAAGTTCCATTAGTTAATCTGTAGTCATTTGATATATATATATATATATATATATATATATATATATATATATATTATCCCTGGGGATAGGGGAGAAAGAATACTTCCCACGTATTCCCTGCGTGTCGTAGAAGGCGACTAAAAGGGAAGGGAGCGGGGGGCTGGAAATCCTCCCCTCTCGTTTTTTTTTAATTTTCCAAAAGAAGGAACAGAGAAGGGGGCCAGGTGAGGATATTCCCTCAAAGGCCCAGTCCTCTGTTCTTAACGCTACCTCGCTATCGCGGGAAATGGCGAATAGTATGAAAAAAAAAAAAAAAAAAAAAATATATATATATATATATATATATATATATATATATATATATATATTTTTTTTTTTTTCATACTATTCGCCATTTCCCGCGATAGCGAGGTAGCGTTAAGAACATAGGACTGGGCCTTTGAGGGAATATCTTCACCTGGCCCCCTTCTCTGTTCCTTCTTTTGGAAAATTAAAAAAACGAGAGGGGAGGATTTCCAGCCCCCCGCTCCCTTCCCTTTTAGTCGCCTTCTACGACACGCAGGGAATACGTGGGAAGTATTCTTTCTCCCCTATCCCCAGGGATAATATATATATATATATTTTTTTTATTATACTTTGTCGCTGTCTCCCGCGTTTGCGAGGTAGCGCAAGGAAACAGACGAAAGAAATGGCCCAACCCCCCCCATACACATGTATATACATACGTCCACACACGCAAATATACATACCTACACAGCTTTCCATGGTTTACCCCAGACGCTTCACATGCCTTGATTCAATCCACTGACAGCACGTCAACCCCGGTATACCACATCGCTCCAATTCACTCTATTCCTTGCCCTCCTTTCACCTTCCTGCATGTTCAGGCCCCGATCACACAAAATCTTTTTCACTCCATCTTTCCACCTCCAATTTGGTCTCCCTCTTCTCCTCGTTCCCTCCACCTCCGACACATATATCCTCTTGGTCAATCTTTCCTCACTCATTCTCTCCATGTGCCCAAACCACTTCAAAACACCCTCTTCTGCTCTCTCAACCACGCTCTTTCCATTTCCACACATCTCTCTTACCCTTACGTTACTCACTCGATCAAACCACCTCACACCACACATTGTCCTCAAACATCTCATTTCCAGCACATCCATCCTCCTGCGCACAACTCTATCCATAGCCCACGCCTCGCAACCATACAACATTGTTGGAACCACTATTCCTTCAAACATACCCATTTTTGCTTTCCGAGATAATGTTCTCGACTTCCACACATTCTTCAAGGCCCCCCAGAATTTTCGCCCCCTCCCCCACCCTATGATCCACTTCCACTTCCATGGTTCCATCCGCTGCCAGATCCACTCCCAGATATCTAAAACACTTCACTTCCTCCAGTTTTTCTCCATGCAAACTCACCTCCCAATTGACTTGACCCTCAACCGTACTGTACCTAATAACCTTGCTCTTATTCACATTTACTCTTAACTTTCTTCTTTCACACACTTTACCAAACTCAGTCACCAGCTTCTGCAGTTTCTCACATGAATCAGCCACCATATATATATATATATATATATATATATATATATATATATATATATATATATATATATATATATATATCTTCCGCAAAGCTTTTACTACCTCTTCTCTGTTTACCAAAGCGAGATGAAAGCCGGTAAGGCAGCAGGTTTGGATGGTATTGCAGTGGAATTTATTAAAAAAGGAGGTGACTGTATTGTTGACTGGTTGGTAAGGTTATTTAATGTATGTATGACTCATGGTGAGGTGCCTGAGGATTGGCGGAATGCGTGCATAGTGCCATTGTACAAAGGTAAAGGGGATAAGAGTGAGTGCTCAAATTACAGAGGTATAAGTTTGTTGAGTATTCCTGGTAAATTATATGGGAGGGTATTGATTGAGAGGGTGAAGGCATGTACAGAGCATCAGATTGGGGAAGAGCAGTGTGGTTTCAGAAGTGGTAGAGGATGTGTGGATCAGGTGTTTGCTTTGAAGAATGTATGTGAGAAATACTTAGAAAAGCAAATGGATTTGTATGTAGCATTTATGGATCTGGAGAAGGCATATGATAGAGTTGATAGGGATGCTCTGTGGAAGGTATTAAGAATATATGGTGTGGGAGGAAAGTTGTTAGAAGCAGTGAAAAGTTTTTATCGAGGATGTAAGGCATGTGTACTTGTAGGAAGAGAGGAAAGTGATTGGTTCTCAGTGAATGTAGGTTTGCGGCAGGGGTGTGTGATGTCTCCATGGTTGTTTAATTTGTTTATGGATGGGGTTGTTAGGGAGGTGAATGCAAGAGTTTTGGAAAGAGGGGCAAGTATGAAGTCTGTTGGGGATGAGAGAGCTTGGGAAGTGAGTCAGTTGTTGTTCGCTGATGATACAGCGCTGGTGGCTGATTCATGTGAGAAACTGCAGAAGCTGGTGACTGAGTTTGGTAAAGTATGTGAAAGAAGAAAGTTAAGAGTAAATGTGAATAAGAGCAAGGTTATTAGGGACAGTAGAGTTGAGGGTCAAGTCAATTGGGAGGTAAGTTTGAATGGAGAAAAACTGGAGGAAGTAAAGTGTTTTAGATATCTGGGAGTGGATCTGGCAGCGGATGGAACCATGGAAGCGGAAGTGGATCATAGGGTGGGGGAGGGGGCGAAAATGCTGGGAGCCTTGAAGAATGTGTGGAAGTCGAGAACATTATCTCGGAAAGCAAAAATGGGTATGTTTGAAGGAATAGTGGTTCCAACAATGTTGTATGGTTGCGAGGCGTGGGCTATGGATGGAGTTGTGCGCAGGAGGATGGATGTGCTGGAAATGAGATGTTTGAGGACAATGTGTGGTGTGAGGTGGTTTGATCGAGTAAGTAACGTAAGGGTAAGAGAGATGTGTGGAAATAAAAAGAGCGTGGTTGAGAGAGCAGAAGAGGGTGTTTTGAAATGGTTTGGGTACATGGAGAGAATGAGTGAGGAAAGATTGACCAAGAGGATATATGTGTCGGAGGTGGAGGGAACGAGGAAAAGAGGGAGACCAAATTGGAGGTGGAAAGATGGAGTGAAAAAGATTTTGTGTGATCAGGGCCTGAACATGCAGGAGGGTGAAAGGAGGGCAAGGAATAGAGTGAATTGGAGCGATGTGGTATACCGGGGTTGACGTGCTGTCAGTGGATTGAATCAAGGCATGTGAAGCATCTGGGGTAAACCATGGAAAGCTGTGTAGGTGTGTATATTTGCGTGTGTGGACGTATGTATATACATGTGTATGGGGGTGGGTTGGGCCATATGTATATCTTCTTTCTTTCATACCTTTCGCCATTTCCTGCGTTAGCGAGATAGCGCTAAGAACAGAGGACTGGGCCATTGAGAGAATATCTTCACCTAGCACCCAGCATTTATGGATCTGGAGAAGGCATATGATAGAGTTGATAGAGATGCTCTGTGGAAGGTATTAAGAATATATGGTGTGGGAGGCAAGTTGTTACATACAAATGCTACATACAAATCCATTTGCTTTTCTAAGTATTTCTCACATACATTCTTCAAAGCAAACACCTGATCCACATATCCTCTACCACTTCTGAAACCACACTGCTCTTCCCCAATCTGATGCTCTGTACATTCCTTCACCCTCTCAATCAATACCCTCCCATATAATTTACCAGGAATACTCAACAAACTTATACCTCTGAAATTTGAGCACTCACTCTTATCCCCTTTGCCTTTGTACAATGGCACTATGCACGCATTCCGCCAATCCTCAGGCACCTCACCATGAGTCATACATACATTAAATAACCTTACCAACCAGTCAACAATACAGTCACCCCCTTTTTTAATAAATTCCACTGCAATACCATCCAAACCTGCTGCCTTGCTGGCTTTCATCTTCCGCAAAGCTTTTACTACCTCTTCTCTGTTTACCAAATCATTTTCCCTAACCCTCTCACTTTGCACACCACCTCGACTAAAACACCCTATATCTGCCACTCTATCATCAAACACATTCAACAAACCTTCAAAATACTCACTCCATCTCTTTCTCACATCACCACTACATGTTATCACCTCCCCATTTGCGCCCTTCACTGAAGTTCCCATTTGCTCCCTTGTCTTACGCACTTTATTTACCTCCTTCCAGAACATCTTTTTATTTTCCCCAAAATTTAATGAAACTTTCTTACCCCATCTCTCATTTGCCCTCTTTTTCACCTCTTGCACCTTTCTCTTTACCTCCTGTCTCTTTCTTTTATACATCTCCCACTCAATTGCATTTTTTCCCTGCAAAAATCATCCAAATGCCTCTCTCTTCTCTTTCACTAATAATCTTACTTCTTCATACCACCACTCACTACCCTTTCTAATCAACCCACCTCCCACTCTTCTCATGCCACAAGCATCTTTTGCGCAATCCATCACTGATTCCCTAAATACATCCCATTCCTCCCCCACTCCCCTTACTTCCATTGTTCTCACCTTTTTCCATTCTGTACTCAGTCTCTCCTGGTACTTCCTCACACAAATCTCCTTCCCAAGCTCACTTACTCTCACCACCCTCTTCACCCCAACATTCACTCTTCTTTTCTGAAAACCCATACAAATCTTCACCTTAGTCTCCACAAGATAATGATCAGACATCCCTCCAGTTGCACCTCTCAGCACATTAACATCCAAAAGTTTATGGATGGGGTTGTTAGGGAGGTGAATGCAAGAGTTTTGGAAAGAGGGGCAAGTATGAAGTCTGTTGTGGATGAGAGAGCTTGGGAAGTGAGTCAGTTGTTGTTCGCTGATGATACAGCGCTGGTGGCTGATTCATGTGAGAAACTGCAGAAGCTGGTGACTGAGTTTGGTAAAGTGTGTGAAAGAAGAAAGTTAAGAGTAAATGTGAATAAGAGCAAGGTTATTAGGGACAGTAGAGTTGATTGTCAAGTCAATTGGGAGGTAAGTTTGAATGGAGAAAAACTGGAGGAAGTAAAGTGTTTTAGATATCTGGGAGTGGATCTGGCAGTGGATGGAACCATGGAAGCGGAAGTGGATCATAGGGTGGGGGAGGGGGCGAAAATGCTGGGATCCTTGAAGAATGTGTGGAAGTCGAGAACATTATCTCGGAAAGCAAAAATGGGTATGTTTGAAGGAATAGTGGTTCCAACAATGTTGTTTGGTTGCGAGGCGTGGGCTATGGATAGAGTTGTGCGCAGGAGGTTGGATGTGCTGGAAATGAGATGTTTGAGGACAATGTGTGGTGTGAGGTGGTTTGATCGAGTAAGTAACGTAAGGGTAAGAGAGATGTGTGGAAATAAAAAGAGCATGGTTGAGAGAGCAGAAGAGGGTGTTTTGAAATGGTTTGGGCACATGGAGAGAATGAGTGAGGAAAGATTGACCAAGAGGATATATGTGTCGGAGATGGAGGGAACGAGGAGAAGAGGGAGACCAAATTGGAGGTGGAAAGATGGAGTGAAAAAGATTTTGTGTGATTTTGTGTGTTGGAGTGATGGAGTGGACTTGTCAGGTAGCTTGATAACGGGCCAGGCTAAGTTTTTCCATAAAGAACTTAAATTACAACATGAGCATGACTATAGGGAAGGATGGTTTCAAAGATTCAAGAAATGCCATGGAATTTCCATGAATAAAGTGTGCATAGAAAAGTGGTCTGCAAACCATGAAGGAGCTGCCAAGTATGTAGACAAATTTGTGAAACTCATAGCTGACGAGCGCCTCAGTCCTGAGCAGATTTATAATGCAGACAAAACTGCATTACTCTGGTGATGCACACCTAGGAAAACACTAACAACAGAAGACGAAGAAGACAACAGGATTCAAACAATCTAAGGACAGACTTACCATCATAGGGTGCTCAAACATTTGATATTTGTTTAATTCAAATTTCTAGCAGTCCATGGTAGTGGGTTAGAGGTGTGTTGATGAATTATTATTACGTGACCACGGTTGGTCCAGCAAAATGGTTAATCTGGTAAGGCTTTGGAACCAAGAGTGCCAGAAAATCACTGGTGTACCTGTATATTTGTATTTATTTTTCTTTTCATACATATCTGCCAATTCCCATGTTAGTGAGGTAGCTTTTAGAACAGACAACTGATTGCCGTTTCCCACATCAGCGAGGGAGCGCCAGGAAACAGACAAAGAAAGAATGGCCTATCCACTCGTATACACATTTTTTTTATTATACTTTGTTGCCATCTCCTGCGTTAGTGAGGTAGCACAAGGAAACAGACAAAAGAATGGCCCAACCCACTCACATGCACATGTTTATACATAAACACCCACACACGCACATATACATACCTATACATTTCATCATATACATACATATATATACACAGACATATACATATATACACATGCACATATTCATACATGCTGCCTTCATCCTCCCTCTGCCACCCCACCACTCATGAAATGACACCCCCCTCCCCTGTGTGCGTGTGAGGTAGCGCTAGGAAAGGACAACAAAGGCTACATTCGTCCACACTCAGACTCTTAGCTGTCATGTGTAATGCACTGAAACCACAGCTCCCTTTCCACATCCAGGCCCCACAAAACTTTTCATGGTTTACCCCAGACGCTTCACATGCCCTGGTTCAATCCATTGACAGCACATTGACCTGGGTATACCATATTGTTCCAATTCATTCTATTTCTTGTATGCCTTTCACCCTCCTGTATGTTCAATCACTGATCACTCAAAATATTTTTCACTCCATCCTTCCATCTCCAATTTGGTCTCCCACCTCTCCTCGTTCCCTCCACCTCTGACACGTATATCCTCTGTCAATCTTTCCTCACTCATTCTCTCCATGTGACCAAACCATTTCAAAACACCCTCTTGTGCTCTCTCATCCGCACTCTTTATATTACCACACATCTCTCTTACCCTTTCATTACTTATTCAATCAAACCACCTCACACCACATATTGTCCTCAAACATCTCATTTCCAACACATCCACCCTCCTCCACACAACCCTATCTATCGCCCATGCCTCACAACCATATAACATTGTCGGAACCACTGTTCCTTCAAACATACCCATTTTTGCTCTCCAAGCTAACATTCTCACCTTCCACACATTCTTCAACGCTCCCAGAACCTTCACCCCCTCCCCCATGCTGTGACTCCCTTCCGCTTCCATGGTTCCATCTGCTGCCAAATCCACTTCCACTTCCTCCAGTTTTTCTCCATTTAAACTTACCTCCTAATTTACTTGTCCCTCAACCTTACTGAACCTAATATCCTTGCTCTTATTCACATTTACTCTCAGCTTTCTTCTTTCACGCACTTTACCAAACTCAGTCACCAACCTCTGCAGTTTTTCACCCAAATCAGCCACCAGAGCTGTATCATCAGCGAACAACAACTGACACTTCCCAAGCCCTCTCATCCCCAGCAGACTGTATACTTGTCCCTCTTTCCAAAACTCTTGCATTCATCTCCCTAACAACCCTATCCATAAACAAAATAAACTACCATGGAAACATCATGCACCCCTGTCGCAAACTGACATTCACTGGGAACCAACCACTTTCCTCTCTTCCTATTTGTACACATGCCTTACATCCTCGATAAAAGCTTTTCATTGCTTCTAGCAACTTACCTACCACACCATATACTATTAATACCTTCCATAGAGCATCTCTATCAACCCTATCATATGCCTTCTCCAGATCCATAAGTGCTATATACAGATCCATCTGCTTTTCTAAGTATTTTTCACATACATTCTTCAAAGCAAACACCTGATCCACACATCCTCTACCACTTTTGAAACCACACTGTTCCTCCCCAATCTGATTCTCTGTACATGCCTTGACCCTCTCAATCAATACCCTCCCATGCAATTTCCCATGAATATTCAACAAACCTATACCTCTTTAATTTGAACATTCACCTTTATCCCCTTTGCCTTTGAACAGTGGCGCTATACATGCATTCTGCCAATCCTCAAGCACTTCACCATGAACCATACATATATTGAATATCCTCACCAACCAGGCAACAACACAGTCACCCCCTTTTTCAATAAATACAACTGCAATACCATTGAAACCTGCTGCCTTGCTGGCTTTCATCTTCCAAATCATTCTCCCTAACCCTCTCACATCACACACCACCTTGACCAAAACACCCTTTATCTGCCACTCTATCATCAAACATATTCAACAAACCTTCAAAATACTCACTCCATCTCACTTCACCACTACTTGTTATTACCTCCCCATGTGCCCATCACTGATGTTCCCATTTGTTCTCTTGTCTTACGCACTTTATTAACCCCTTCCAAAACATCTTATTATTCTCCCTAAAATTTGATGATACTCTCTCACCTCAACTCTCATCTGCCCTGTTTTTCACTTCTTGCACCTTTCTCTTGACCTCTTGCCTCTTTCTTTTATACAAAAATTGTCCAAATGTCTCTCTCCTCTCTTTCTCTAATGATCTTACCTCTTCATCCCGCCACTCACTACCCTTTCTAATCTACCCACCTCCCACCTTTCTCATGCCACAGGCATCTTTTGCACATCCATCACTGCTTCCCTAAATACATGCCATTCCTCCCCTACTCCCCTTACGTCATTTGCTCTCACCTTTTTCCCCATTCTGCACTCAATCTCTGCTGGTACTTCCTCACACACATCTTTCCAGGCTCACTTGCTCTCTTCACTCTCTTCACCCCAACATTCTGTCTTCTTTCCTGAAAACCTCTACATATCTTCACCTTTGCCTCCACAAGATAATGATCAGACTTCCCTCCAGCCGCCCCTCTCAGCACATTAACATCCAAAAATCTCTCTTTCATGCACCTATCAATTAACATGTAATCCAGTAAATCTCTCTGGCCATCTCACCTACTTACATATGTATACTTATGTATATGTCTCTTTTTAAACCAGATATTCCCAATCACCAGTCTTTTTTCAGCACACAAATCTACAAGCTCTTCACCATTTCCATTTACAACACTGAACACCCGTTTACACCAATTATACCCTCAACTGCCACATTACTCACCTTTGCATTCAAATCACCCGTCACTATAGCCCGGTCTCATGCATCAAAGCTGCTAACACACTCAGCTGCTCCCAAAACACATGCCTCTCATGATCTTTCTTCTCATGACCAGGTGCATAGGCACCAATAATCACCTATTTCTCTCCATCTACTTTCAGTTTTACCCATATCAATCTAGAGTTTACTTTCTTACACTCTATCACATACTCCCACAACTCCTGCTTCAGGAGTAGTGCTACTCCTTCTTTTGCTCTTGTCCTCTCACCAACCTCTGCCTTTACTCCCAAGACATTTCCAAACCACTCTTTCCCTTTACCCTTGAACTTCGTTTCACTCAGAGCCAAAACATCTAGGTTCCTTTCCTCAAACATACTACCTATCTCTCCTTTTTTCTCATCTTGGTTACATCCATACACATTTAGACACCCCAATCTGAGCCTTCGAGGATGAGCACTCCTCGCATGACTCCTGTTTCCCCTTTTAGAAGGTTAAAATACAAGGAGGGGAGGGTTTCTAGCCCCCTGCTCCCATCCTCTTTAGTCGCCTTCTACGACTCGCGGGGAATGCGTGGGAAGTATTCTTTTTCCCTTATTCCCAGGGATAGGGGAGAAAATATTTATATTAAATAAAACACAACAGTACTTAAGAGTATATTACCATGTACACAACACACTTCCAAATTGAATGTTCGAGATTTCGTGTTAAACATATTAAAGACTTCCTTTCTTAACAGATACTTGTAAATCATATCCAAGCTGAACTTGCCAATGTAAGTCAAGAAATGATTAATTCAGATCATGACCTAAAAACTTAGCAAATATAAAGAAGTTATATAATGGGTAAAAGTGACATGTAAAAAAAAATGAAATGTAAATAATCTCAAATTTCAGACATTATAAGTGATTGCTATAAGTCCAACAGCTATAGATATTTTTAACAAGACTCATCTTTGTATTAGAAAAATTTATATTAAACACCACAGTACTTAACAGTATTTTACCATGACCACAACACACTTCCAAATTAAATGTTGAGATTTCGTGTTACACACATTCAAGACTTCCTTAACAGATACTTGTAAATTAAAAATTAACTTTAAGTACTTCCTTTCTTAACAGACACTTGTAAATTAAAAACTAACCTTAAGAACTACCTTTCTTAAAAGATACTCGTAAATTAAAAACTAACCTTAAGAACTTCCTTTCTTAGCAGATACCTGTAAGTTAAAAACTAACCTTAAGTAAATTAAATCTAAGCTGAACTTACCAACATAAATGAAGAAATCAGTATTTCAGATCATGACCTAAAGACTCAGCAAATCAATATAGATTATATAATGGGAAAAGTGACAAATGTAAAAGAAATTTTATATATAAATGAACAATGCATAATTTCTAATAATTGGGAAGAATGATCTTCCTCTTATTGGAGTTTAGACAATAGGTGCAGCAGACCGAGGTGTGTACAAATCCATCAATATTATAAGACAGGGAACAGAAGTGCCTTCTTCAGCATAAAAATGGTAAATGCAGTTTTGCAGCCACATTTCCATCAACTAATTTCCATTGATCTGACGATAACCCCTCAGGATATAGGAGTAGTTCTTTTTGATGAAATCTTCAGTAATCACATGATTCAAATACCTCTCGATTTCATGTTCAAACTCAAGAGGGATTTTAATCAATACATATCAAGGATCTGTACTTGGTACAACTTCAATGTTGTTAGGCGTTTTCCTCTTCTTGCCCACTTTAAGCTCTACAACCATTTTTTTTATTCTTGTTCACTTGACTTCCTTGAAAAGAGATAAGGGCATTGGTGTCATGAAATATATGAGCAGTGTGGAAGGTACTGGCTGGGTCAACGTCTTGTGTATATATACACATATATATATATACGTAAACATCCATGTATGCACATATACATACATATACATAACATATACACATATACACATATACATACACATACACAAACATATACATATATACACATGTTGGAAAGGATCACAATTTTGCGCGTGATCAAGATATTCCTATGAGTCCATGGGGAAAATGAAACACGATAAGTTCCCAAGTGCACTTTAGTGTAATAATCACATCATCAGGGGAGACACAAAAGAGAAATACAACAGTCAGTTGATATACATCAAAGAGACAAAGCTAGGACGCCATTTGGTAAACATGTCTTGGATAATCGCATGCTTACCAAATGGCGTCCTAGCTTCGTCTGACTGACTGACTGACTGTTATATTTCTCTCTTGTGTCTCCCCTGATGATGTGATTATTACACTAAAGTGCACTTGGGAACTTATCGTGTTTCATTTTCCCCGTGGACTCATAGGAATATACACATGTATATATTCATACTGCTTGCCTATATCCATTCCTGACACAACCCCACCCCACAGGAAACAGCATCACTATCCCCTGCTTCAGCGAGGTAGCGCCAGGAAAACAGACAAAAAAGGCCACATTTGTTCACAATCAGTCTTTAGCTGTCATGTGTAATGCACTGAAACCACAGTTCTCTATCCACATCCAGGCCCTGCAGACCTTTCCATGGTTTACCCCCAACATTTCATATACCCTGGTTCAGTCCATTGACTTCACGTCAACCCCAGTATACCACACTGTTCCAATTCACTCTACTCCTTTGCACGCCTCTCACCTTCCTGTATGTTCAGGCCCCTGATCGCTCAAAATCTTTTTCCATCCTTCCACCTCCAATCTGGTCTCCTGTTTCTCCTTTTTCCCTTTACCTGACACATATATCCTCTTTGTCAATCTTTCCACACTCCTACCCATAAGTCCAAACCATTTCAACACACCCTCTTCTGTTGTCTCAGCCACACTCTTTATATTTCTTCACATCTCTCTTACCCTTTCATTACTTAATCAAACCCTCTTACACCACATATTGTCCTCAAACATTTTATTTCCAACACATCCACCCTCCTCCATACAACCCTATCTTTAGCCCATGCCTCGCAACCATACAACATTGTTAGAACTACTATTCCTTCAAACATCCCCATTTTTGCTCTCCAAGATAACGTTATCTCTTTCCACACAGTCTTCATCACTCCCAGAATCTTCACCTCCTTCTCCACCCTGTGACTCACTTCTGCTTCCATGGTTCCATTCGCTGCTAAGTCAACTCCCAGATATCTTAAACACTTCACTTCCTCCAATTTTTCCCCATTCAAACTTACATCCCACTTAACTTGTCTCTCAACCCTACTGAACCTAATAACCTTGCCCTTATTCACATTCACTTTCAACTTTCTCTTTTCACACACTTTTGCAAACTCAGTCACCAACTTCTGCAGTCTCACTAGAATCAGCCACTAGAGCTGTATTATTGGCAAAGAACAATTGACTCACTTCCCAGTCCCCCTCATCCCTAACAGACTGCATACTTGCCCCTCTCTCCAAAACTCCTACATTTACCTCCCTAACCACCCCATCCATAAACAAACAGCCATGGTGACATCACACACCCTTGCCATAGACCAACCTGACATTCACTGGGAACGAATCAGTCTCCTCTCTTTCTACTCGCACACATGCCTTGCATACATGGTAAAAACTTTTCACTGCTTCTAGTAACTTACCTTCCACACCATATGCTCTTAAGACCTTCCACAAAGCATCTCTGTCAACCCTGTCATGTGCCTTCTCCAGGTCCATAATTGCTACATACAAATCCATCTGTTTTTCTAAGTATTTCTCCCACACATTCTTTAAAGTAAACACCTGATCTACACATCCTCTACCACTTCTGAAACCACACTGCTCTTCCCCAATCTGATGCTCTGTACATACCTTCACCCTCTCAATCAGTATCCTCCCATATGATTTACCAGGAATACAATGGCATGATGCTTGCTTTCTGCCAATCCTCAGACACTTCACCATGATCCATGCATACACTGAATATCCATACCAACCTATCCACAACAGTCACCCCCTTTTTTGATCAATTCTACTGCATTACCATCTAAACCCACAACCTTGCCGAATTTCATCTTCTGAAAAACTTTCACTACCTCTTCTTTCTTAACCAAACCATTCTCCCTAACCCTCTCGCTTCACACACCACCTTGACCAAAACACCCTATATATCTCACTCTATCATCAAACACATTTAACAAACCTTCAAAATACTCACTCCATCTCATTCTCACTTCATCACTACCTGTTATTACTTCCCCACTTGTCCCCTTTGCAGATGTTCCCATTTGTGCTCTTGTCTTACACACATTATTGACCTCCTTCCAAAACATCTTTTTATTCTCCCTAAACTTCAATGATACTTTCTCACCCTTTCTCTTGACCTCGTGCCACTTTCTTTTATACATCTTCTGGTGATTCCCACTCCTTACATACAGGTATCATCCAAATGCCTCTCTTTTCTCTTTCACTAACAACTTTACTTCTTCATCCCACCACTCACTACCCTTTCTAATCTGCGCTCCTCCCACATTTCTCATTTCCAAGCTCACTTGCTCTCACCACTCTCTTCTCCCCAACATGTCTCTCTTGTTTTTTTGAAGCCTTTTCAAATCTTCACCTTAGCCTCCACAAGATAGTGATCAGACATCACTCTAGCTGCCTCTCTCTGCACATTTACATCCAAAAGTCTCTCTTTTGCATGCCTGTCAATTAACATGTAATCCAATAATGCCCATTGACCATCCCTCTTACTCACATTTGTATACATATGTATATCTCTCTTTTTAAACCAGGTATTCCAAATCACAAGTCTTTTTTTCAGCACACAAATCCACAAGCTCATTACCATTTCCATTCACAACACTGAATACCCCATGTGCACCAATTATACTCACCTTACTCAACTGAAATATTACTCACATTTGCATTTAAATCACCCATCACTAAAATAAATGTAAACTAAATCAGCAAGTTTTAACAAGTGTAGAAAAAACTAGATAATGGAAAATACCTTTTATTGAAGAATTCTACATCTTTGATGAGATTGATAGGCCTAATGATAAAAATTGTCATCATTTTCCATATCACTGTATTAAGAATAGAAACTTTGAGTGCCTTTCCTTTATTTTATGAATGATTAACTTTTTAATCTTTTAAAGTTCTAAGTTTTTTACCCCTAAAATTTGATCCAGCCCTTGTTGACCTCTAGATATTTATTGACTTTACACACTTGTTTAGACCCCTGGGGGTCTATAATGATCACTTTGGGAACCACCACAATAGATGGTATTCTGTGGTAAGTGGTTGTTAGGCTAAGATTTTGCATATATATTCTATACTTAAGAGCTGTATATGGAAACTTAGTTCACAGGAACATAACCCGTTTTGTTATAATGGGTTTCACTTTTTCGTTTGATAGTGTTTTGTTGGAATGTAACCCCCATTGCTATTCAGAGAATAGCTTTATAATGTAGAAACCAACTTATACCATACACGGCCAATCTTCACAGGTTATTTCTTGATTTATCTTGATCATGTCATATTCCTTGGTTCAACCCTTTGACAGCACATTGTGCTTCATTTCCCTCTTATACCAAGTCAATCCAAATCATTTTACCCCGTGCCTGCCTCTCACCCACCTAAATATTTAGGCCATGATATCCAAAAGCTTCTTTCACTTCTTAAGCCTTCCATTTCATTGTTGTTCTTCCCATTCCCCTTGCACCCTCCACTTCTGATACGCAAATCATCTTTGGTGGTCTTTCTTCACTCATTCACTCCACATGTCCAAACCATTTTAACACACTCTATTCAGCTTTCTTAACCTGATTGGGCTTACAACTACACCTCATGCTGAAACAGTCATTCCTTACATAATCACCCTGCCTCACACCACATACTGTTCTTGGGCATTTCATTTCCCTCACATCCACACTCTTAACTTCTTATGCATTTAAGCCTCACACTCACATCCTAACAGCACTGTCAGGGATATTGTATCTTTAAACATATCCAGCTTTGTGCGAATAGATACCGATCCCTCTTTCTACATGCTCCATTATGTACTCAGTACCATAGCCCCTTCCTCTGGTGCCATTCACTGCTATGCCCACTCCATGTACTTAATCTTCTTATTCAACTTCATGCTCATAGCATCCTGTTTTGCTCCTCACCTACACCTCATTACCATACTTCTATTGTTTACATTAACTTTCAACTTTCCTCTTTTCTAACACTGTCTCTTACTTAGACTTCAGATTTTTAAATTTCTCTTAAGCATTTGCCATCAGAGCTGTGTCATCTGCAAATGGTAACTAACTCACCTCCTCCCTTCCCCACTAGCAGCATACTGTAGACATCCCTTTTGCTTCAGAACCATTGCATTAACCGTCCTCACCACCTCATCCATGAATAGATTGAACAGCCGTAGTGACAGCATACACCCTTTCACCTGGAACTGCTCAATCTCCTCCCTTCCAACGTGCACACATGGTTACTCTCCCAGTAAAAACTCCTCTGCATTTAGTAGCTTTACTCCCACACAAAGTATCCAAATTACATTTCACAAGGCATCTATATCAACTCTATTATGTGTTTTCTTCATGTCCATGAATGCATTTACATATCCCTCTTTTTATCCAAGTATTTCTTATACAAAATTCTTCAAGGCAGACACAGTCCACACAGCCTCATGTACTCCTGAAGCCACATTGCATCTCCCCACTCAGATGGTTCATGCATGCCACCACCCTCCCAGATTCCATTCTCTTATACATCTTGCCAGATATACTGAGCATTTTTGGACATATGTATTTCAAGCATTCTCTTTTTCCCTCGTCTTTATATAAGAGTTCTATACATGCAATCTGCCAATCCTTAAGCACTTCACAGTGAGCCATACAAAGATTGAAACCCTGATTAATCAGTTAAAACCACTAGCACCTCTTTTCTCAAGAAACTCAACTATAGTCCCATCAGCTCCTGCTTCTTTGCTGCCCTTTATGTTATGGAAAGCTTTCACTATCACCTCTCTTTTCACAAAACTGAATGCCAGGACCCTTTCACTCTGCATACCACCCCATTCTAATTACACCATATCTTATACCCTGTTATGTAACACATTTAGCAGCTCTTCAAAATACTCACTTTATCTCATTTTCAACTCCTCTTTGCTGGTTATCACTTCCCCATCTATTCTTCTCACTGTTGCTCCCATTTCTTCTCTTATTCTCCTCACACTGTTCACCTCTCTCAAGAATACATATATTTTTCTCTCATGTTCATTGTTACTCTCACCCTGTCCCTTATTTGCCTTTTTTTTTCTGCTACCATACATTTCTCTTGACTTCCTGGTATTGTCTCTTATACATATCTCAATCACTTACACTCGTATGTAGTTACTACACAGTCACCTCTCATTTCACTCTCAGTAGCAATTTAACGCTTTCATCATACTCTTCACTACCCTTTCTCATATGCTCACAACCTTCATGTACACCACACATTTCACCTACATGTGTAAGCAATTCTTCCTTGAATTTAACCTTCCACTCCTCAGCCTCTCCCCATATTTTTCAGTCTCTCGATACGTTTTCACATATGCCACCTTTTCAAGCTCATTCACTTTTACCACTTCTTTCCTACACATACCATTACTTCTTTTCCTAAAAGTACAATAAACTTTCACACTCCTCTCCGCCACGAAATGGTGAGACATCCCACCTCATGCTTCTCCTCTAAGCATGTTTGCCTACTACAGCCTCTCCTTTGTGCAACTGGCAGTTGACATATAGTCTAATAATGCCTGTTAATCCAATACTAGGTGGCAAAATTGAAAGCTTAGGTGACATTGTGAGATTCATAGCATGGCGATAGTGCAAGAAAGGGCAAAATATGAATGACTTACTTAATGTAACATACTCTTCTGCCATGATCTGATGGGCCTTATAATTTTTTCGTAATTAATCTTTATGTAAGTGTTGATTTTTATTGCAATGCACTGCAGTGAGGAATAGTGAGACTTTTAATCTGAGTTATCTGTTTGCTCCTTATCATATCCAGTATGATTTACAAAGTGTGTGTTAATGATACCATCTCATAGTTAATTGCATTTACACTATTACCTCTTTCTGCAAAGCAGCTGACCTATGCTCCTATACACTCTTATCACTGACTCATCTTTACCCAGTTGCCAAATATCTCAAGGGATGTTTTTGACATCTTCTATGAGTACATATGGGGAGATTTAAACTGGGCAGTGTGCCTTATATGAATCAACATTACCCATTATAGTTTATTTATATCTCATTTAACAATCTCAGTGCTTCCCATGGTTCCTTCTTTTCTTCATCTCATTGAAGATGCACTTTTGAATGTACTATTTAGGTATTAAGTTATTTTCTCCTTTGGTTCAACGGTCCTTTCCTTTGAGTCCCTTAGTCTGATTCTTAATTTTTCATGTAACAATCTGCTTCTGAAATATTTATGGAACAGTCTTAGATTTTCATTGACTTCATCAAAATGTTTTTATCAAACAGGTTAACAGTTTTCATTTGCCTTGACTTCAAATTTCCTTTGCTCTTTGGCATCTTCTGCTAATGCATATCTTAATTCATTCACCCCCTCCACCTAGTTTATGAAATTGCTACTGTCTACAGACTTTTTCATTTTTCACATTACAGAACCTTGTGTAGCAATGATTTGTACTCTGACAATGGGATACCAATTCCCTGTCTAAGAAACTGATTACCTGTATAGTTACTACCCATTTGTATCCGTTTAGGGGTTGATTTTTCTCATCGATTTCATTTTTCTTTTTTCATTAACCACAACCAAAAATTTGAGAACTGCATATCATTCTTCTCATGTGGAGTACCATATCTGATGTTTTTTATTATTATTTCCAGGTTAATTTGTTGGAAAATAAAATCAACTTTTGCTGGTGTATCGACCCCTCTGACTCTAGTGTGCTTCATGGCATGCTGGAGAAGGAAGTTTTCTTGAACAGTTTTAGAATTATTATCTACATGGTTCTCATCCCCCAAGCAAATCCAGATTTTCTTTGTTGACTTCCATGTAGGTAAATTCTCCCGTTATTAAAACTTTTCAATTTCCAATTATGATATGTTTTGCTGTTTCCTGCACCATCCTGATTGTGCTTTCACTATTTTCATGAAATATTTTATTTGATTTTTATATCTTTTTTAGACATGATATGGATGTCTTCATCTTCCTTAAAGGACCATCATCCCCAATTAGTTTTTGAAACTTGAGATTGTTACTTACCTAAGGGTTAAACCCCTTCTTCTCAGTCTTCTTTTTGAGTCCTTGCTGGTGTGTCCATTGTGAAATATTAGATTTGTATCCCATTTCCAAGGTAAACTTCATCTCAGCAACTTTAGTATTTTGTTTGATTACATCAGTGCCCTCCAGGTCTTTGCCACTTACCATTGATCAAGTGTAATGATTAAATGAAGGCTCAGAGTGGGGTGCCTAAATGTGTGTGGATGTAACCAAGATGTGAAGACCCTTACTGGAAAAACAATCACTCTTGAAGTAGAACCTTCAGACACAATTGAAAATGTGAAGGAAAATAGCGAAATTGGAGAAAAATGTAGCTTAGACATTGAAGCTTATTGATACAGTGGTTAAATTGATGAGAACTGCTATTGACGTTTGTGTAAATAAATTATACATTTCCTTTTTTCCATAGCCAGAGGTTGAACCATTATGTGACATTCTTTTTTTTCATTCATTTCAAGCTAGAAGTTTCAGTTTTCTCAATTGTTTCTTACATTTCTCATATGTATATATATGTATGTGTGTGTGTGTGTGTATATGTGCGTATGTATGTGTATGTGTGTGTATGTGTATATGTATATATATATGTATATTATCCCTGGGGATAGGGGTGAAAGAATACTTCCCACGTATTCCTCGCGTGTCGTAGAAAGCGACTAGAGGGGACGGGAGCGGGGGGCCAGAAATCCTCCCCTCCTTGTATTAACTTTCTAAAATGGGAAACAGAAGAAGGAGTCACGCGGGGAGTGCTCATCCTCCTCGAAGGCTCAGAGTGGGGTGCCTAAATGTGTGTGGATGTAACCAAGATGTGAAAAAAGGAGAGATAGGTAGTATGTTTGAGGAAAGGAACCTGGATGTTTTGGCTCTGAGTGAAACGAAGCTCAAGGGTAAAGGGGAAGAGTGGTTTGGGAATGTCTGGGGAGTAAAGTCAGGGGTTAGTGAGAGGACAAGAGCAAGGGAAGGAGTAGCAATACTCCTGAAACAGGAGTTGTGGGAGTATGTGATAGAGTGTAAGAAAGTAAATTCTCGATTAATATGGGTAAAACTGAAAGTTGATGGAGAGAGGTGGGTGATCATTGGTGCATATGCACCTGGGCATGAGAAGAAAGATCAAGAGAGGCAAGTGTTTTGGGAGCAGCTGAATGAGTGTGTTAGTGGTTTTGATGCACGAGACCGGGTCATAGTGATGGGTGATTTGAATGAAAAGGTGAGTAATGTGGCAGTTGAGGGAATAATTGGTGTACATGGGGTGTTCAGTGTTGTAAATGGAAATGGTGAAGAGCTTGTAGATTTATGTGCTGAAAAAGGACTGATGATTGGGAATACCTGGTTTAAAAAGCGAGATATACATAAGTATACGTATGTAAGTAGGAGAGATGGCCAGAGAGCGTTATTGGATTACGTGTTAATTGACAGGCGTGCGAAAGAGAGACTTTTGGATGTTAATGTGCTGAGAGGTGCAACTGGAGGGATGTCTGATCATTATCTTGTGGAGGCTAAGGTGAAGATTTGTATGGGTTTTCAGAAAAGAAGAGTGAATGTTGGGGTGAAGAGGGTGGTGAGAGTAAGTGAGCTTGAGAAGGAGACCTGTGTGAGGAAGTACAAGGAGAGACTGAGTACAGAATGGAAAAAGGTGAGAACAATGGAAGTAAGGGGAGTGGGGGAGGAATGGGATGTATTTAGGGAATCAGTGATGGATTGCGCAAAAGATGCTTGTGGCATGAGAAGAGTGGGAGGTGGGTTGATTAGAAAGGGTAGTGAGTGGTGGGATGAAGAAGTAAGAGTATTAGTGAAAGAGAAGAGAGAGGCATTTGGACGATTTTTGCAGGGAAAAAATGCAATTGAGTGGGAGATGTATAAAAGAAAGAGACAGGAGGTCAAAAGAAAGGTGCAAGAGGTGAAAAAAAGGGCAAATGAGAGTTGGGGTGAGAGAGTATCATTAAATTTTAGGGAGAATAAAAAGATGTTCTGGAAGGAGGTAAATAAAGTGCGTAAGACAAGGGAGCAAATGGGAACTTCAGTGAAGGGCGCAAATGGGGAGGTGATAACAAGTAGTGGTGATGTGAGAAGGAGATGGAGTGAGTATTTTGAAGGTTGGTTGAATGTGTTTGATGATAGAGTGGCAGATATAGGGTGTTTTGGTCGAGGTGGTGTGCAAAGTGAGAGGGTTAGGGAAAATGATTTGGTAAACAGAGAAGAGGTAGTGAAAACTTTGCGGAAGATGAAAGCCGGCAAGGCAGCAGGTTTGGATGGTATTGCAGTGGAATTTATTAAAAAAGGGGGTGACTGTATTGTTGACTGGTTGGTAAGGTTATTTAATGTATGTATGACTCATGGTGAGGTGCCTGAGGATTGGCGGAATGCGTGCATAGTGCCATTGTACAAAGGCAAAGGGGATAAGAGTGAGTGCTCAAATTACAGAGGTATAAGTTTGTTGAGTATTCCTGGTAAATTATATGGGAGGGTATTGATTGAGAGGGTGAAGGCATGTACAGAGCATCAGATTGGGGAAGAGCAGTGTGGTTTCAGAAGTGGTAGAGGATGTGTGGATCAGGTGTTTGCTTTGAAGAATGTATGTGAGAAATACTTAGAAAAGCAAATGGATTTGTATGTAGCATTTATGGATCTGGAGAAGGCATATGATAGAGTTGATAGAGATGCTCTGTGGAAGGTATTAAGAATATATGGTGTGGGAGGAAAGTTGTTAGAAGCAGTGAAAAGTTTTTATCGAGGATGTAAGGCATGTGTACGTGTAGGAAGAGAGGAAAGTGATTGGTTCTCAGTGAATGTAGGTTTGCGGCAGGGGTGTGTGATGTCTCCATGGTTGTTTAATTTGTTTATGGATGGGGTTGTTAGGGAGGTAAATGCAAGAGTTTTGGAAAGAGGGGCAAGTATGAAGTCTGTTGGGGATGAGAGAGCTTGGGAAGTGAGTCAGTTGTTGTTCGCTGATGATACAGCGCTGGTGGCTGATTCATGTGAGAAACTGCAGAAGCTGGTGACTGAGTTTGGAAAAGTGTGTGGAAGAAGAAAGTTAAGAGTAAATGTGAATAAGAGCAAGGTTATTAGGTACAGTAGGGTTGAGGGTCAAGTCAATTGGGAGGTGAGTTTGAATGGAGAAAAACTGGAGGAAGTGAAGTGTTTTAGATATCTGGGAGTGGATCTGGCAGCGGATGGAACCATGGAAGCGGAAGTGGATCATAGGGTGGGGGAGGGGGCGAAAATCCTGGGGGCCTTGAAAAATGTGTGGAAGTCGAGAACATTATCTCGGAAAGCAAAAATGGGTATGTTTGAAGGAATAGTGGTTCCAACAATGTTGTATGGTTGCGAGGCGTGGGCTATGGATAGAGTTGTGCGCAGGAGGATGGATGTGCTGGAAATGAGATGTTTGAGGACAATGTGTGGTGTGAGGTGGTTTGATCGAGTGAGTAACGTAAGGGTAAGAGAGATGTGTGGAAATAAAAAGAGCGTGGTTGAGAGAGCAGAAGAGGGTGTTTTGAAGTGGTTTGGGCACATGGAGAGGATGAGTGAGGAAAGATTGACCAAGAGGATATATGTGTTGGAGGTGGAGGGAACAAGGAGAAGAGGGAGACCAAATTGGAGGTGGAAAGATGGAGTGAAAAAGATTTTGTGTGATCGGGGCCTGAACATGCAGGAGGGTGAAAGGAGGGCAAGGAATAGAGTGAATTGGAGCGATGTGGTATACCGGGGTTGACGTGCTGTCAGTGGATTGAATCAAGGCATGTGAAGCGTCTGGGGTAAACCATGGAAAGCTGTGTAGGTATGTATATTTGCGTGTGTGGACGTATGTATATACATGTGTATGGGGGGGGTTGGGCCATTTCTTTCGTCTGTTTCCTTGCGCTACCTCGCAAACGCGGGAGACAGCGACAAAGCAAAAAAAGAAAAAAAAAAATATATATATATATACAGGTACACCACCAATTTTGCGGCACTCTTGGTTCCAAAGCCTTGCCAGATTGACCATTTTGCTGGACCAACCATGGGCAGGTAATAATAATTCATCAACACACCTCTAACCCACTAATTATACATCTCCCATGTGTCTAAAGTATACCATGGACTGCTAGAAATTTAAATTAAACAAATATTAAATGTTTAAGCACCCAAAGATCGTAAGTCTGTCCTTAGATTGTTTGAATCCTGTGGGGTCTTCTTCGTCTTCTGTTGTTAGTGTTTTCCTTGGTGGGCATTGCCAGAACAATGCAGTTTCGTTTGCATTATACATCAGGACTGAGGTCCTCATCAGCTATGAATTTCACAAATTCGTCCATATACTCGGTAGCTCCTTCGTGGTTTGCAGACTGCTTTTCTCCTCACACTTTATTCTTGGAAATTCCATGGCGCTTCTTGAATCCTTGAAGCCATCCTTCACTATAGTCACGCTCATGTTGTAATTTAAGTTCTGTATGGAATAACTTAGCCTAGTCCATTATCATGCTACCTGACAAGTCCACTCCGAGGCTGTCGAAACCATTCCATCATCACTCAGTCATGCTCAGTACTCTTACCATCTTTCATAATTTTTCGAATTGTCATTTGCTTCTTGGAATTGCTGTCTGCATAGAATTTCAATATTTTCTCCTGCTTCTTTATGTCATAAACATTTGATGAACCAATATTGTAGATGTCACATAACTTACACACTGAAACACCACCGTCCATTTTTTTCAACAGTTCTACTTTATCTTGGATTGATATGGACTTGTGTTTATGTTTGACACCACGACTGACGCTCTCATATGTCTTAGAAGCTATAGCTAGGGTTAAATTTTAAGCAAAATAGGCTAAGATTCCCACAGATTTGTGGTATCACCAACAAGTGTAAAGAATGTAAATAAGCACACCCTACACTCAATGCCATCTGTGGCTGCCCAGTAAACTAGTCTGGTAGCTGCAGTAATTTTAAGTCCCCATACGTAATTTTCTCCGGACTAAAGGAGGTGCAGAACCATCAGTTGCCGGAAATTTGGTGGTGTAGAGAAAAAGAAATGTACATTATTATATTATGTTATACTTTGTCGCTGTCTCCCGCATTAGCGAGGTAGTGCAAGGAAACAGACGAAAGAATGGCCCAACCCACCCACACACACATGTATATACATACCCGTCCACACGCGCACATATACATACCAATACACCTCAACGTATACATATACATACACACACAGACATATTCATAAATACACATGTACGTAATTCATACTGTCTGCCCTTATTCATTCCCGTCGCCACCCTGCCACACATGAAATGACAACCCCCCTCCCCCCACATGTGTGTGAGGTAGCGCTAGGAAAAGACAACAAAGGCCACATTCATTCCCACTCAGTCTCTAGCTATCATGTATAATGCACCGAAACCACAGCTACCTTTCCACATCCAGACCCCATAAAACTTTCCATGGTTTGCCCCAGACGCTTCACATGCCCTGGTTCAATCCATTGACAGCACATCGACCCCAGCATACCACATCATTCCAATTCACTCTATTCCTTGCACGCCTTTCACCCTCCTGCATGTTCAGGCCCCAATCACTCAAAATCTTTTTCACCCCATCTCCCACTTCTCGTTCCCTCCACCTCTGACACATATATCCTCTTTGTCAATCTTTCCTCACTCATTCTCTCCATGTGACCAAACCATTTCAAAACACCCTCTTCTGCTCTCTCAACCACACTCTTTTTATTACCACACATCTCTCTTACCCTTTCATTACTTACTTGATCAAACCACCTCACACCACATATTGTCCTCAAACATCTCATTTCCAGCACATCCACCCTCCCCAGCACAACTCTATCTATAGCCCATTCTTCGCAACTATATAACATTGTTGGAACCACTATTCCTTCAAACATACCCATTTTTGCTTTCCAAGATAACGTTCTTGACTTCAACACATTTTTCAATGCTCCCAGAACTTTCGCACCCTCCCCCACCCTATGATTTACTTCCGCTTCCATGGTTCCATCTGCTGCCAAATCCACTCCCAGATATCTAAAACACTTCACTTCCTCCAGTTTTTCTCCATTCAAACTTACTTCCCAATTGAATTGTCCCTCAACCCTACTGTACCTAATATAATTGCTCTTATTCACATTTACTCTCAGCTTTCTTCTTTCACACACTTTACCAAACTCACTCACCAGCTTCTGCAGTTTCTCACCCGAATCAGCTACCAGCGCTGTATCATCAGCAAACAACAACTGACTCACTTCCCAAGCTCTCTCATCCACAACAGACTACATACTTGCCCCTCTTTCCAAAACTCTTGCATTCACCTCCCTAACAACCCCATCCATAAACAAATTAAACAACCATGGAGACATCACACACCCCTGCCACAAACCAACATTCACTGAGAACCAATCACTTTTCCTCTCTTCCTACACATACACATGCCTTACATCCTTGATAAAAACTTTTCACTGCTTCTAACAACTTACCTCCCACACCATATATTCTTAATACCTTCGACAGAACATCTCTATCAACTCTATCATATGCCTTCTCCAGATCCATAAATGCTACATACAAATCCATTTGCTTTTCTAAGTATTTCTTACATACATTCTTCAAAGCAAACACCTGATCCACACATCCTCTACCACTTCTGAAACCACACTGCTCTTCCCCAATCTGATGCTCTGTACATGCCTTCACCCTCTCAATCAATACCCTTCCATTTAATTTCCCAGGAATACTCAATAAACTTATACCTCTGTAATTTGAGCACTCACTCTTATCCCCTTTGCCTTTGTTCAATGGCACTATGCAAGCATTCTGCCAGTCCTCAGGCACCTCACCATGAATCATACATACATTAGATAACCTTACCAACCAGTCAACAGTACAGTCACCCCCTTTTTTGATAGATTCCACTGCAATACCATCCAAACCTGCTGCCTTGCCAGCTTTCATCTTCCGCAAAGCTTTTACTACCTCTTCTCTGTTTACCAAATCATTTTCCCTAACCCTCTCACTTTGCACGTCACTTCGACCAAAACACCCTATATCTGCCACTCTGTCATCAAACACATTCAATAAACCTTCACAATACTCACTCCATCTCCTTCTCACGTCACCACTACTTGTTATCACCCTATTAGCCCCCTTCACTGATATTCCCATTTGCTCCCTTGTCTTACACACTTTATTTACCTCCTTCCAAAACATCTTTTTATTCTTAAACTCTCTAAGATTTAATGATACTCTCTCACCTCAACCCTCATTTGCCCTCTTTTTCACCTCTTGCACCTTTCTCTTGACCTCCTGCCGCTTTCTTTTAAACATCTCCCAGTCATTTGCATTGTTTCCCTGCAAAAATCATCTGAATGCCTCTCTCTTCTCTTTCACTAATAATCTCACTTCTTCATCCCACCACTCACTACCCTTTCTAATCTGCCCACCCCCCATGCTTCTCATGCCACAAGCATCTTTTGTGCAAGTCATCACTGCTTCCCTAAATACATCCCATTCCTCCCCCACCCCACTTACGTCCTATGTTCTCACCTTTTTCCATTCTGTACTCATTCTCTCCAGGTACTTCCTCACACAAGTCTCCTTCCCAAGCTCACTTACTCTCACCACTCTCTTCACCCTAACTTTCTCTCTTCTTTTCTGAAAACTTCTACAAATCTTCACCTTCGCCTCCAGAAGATAATGATCAGACATCCCTCCAGTTGCACCTCTCAGCACATTAACATCCAAAACTCTTTTGTGTGCCTATCAATTAACATTTAATCCAATAACGCTCTCTGGCCATCTCTCCTACTTACATACTTATACTTATGTATATCTCTCTTTTTAAACCAGGTATTCCCAATCACCAGTCCTTTTTCAGCACATAAATCTACAAGATCTTCACCATTTCCATTTACAACACTGAACACCCCATGTACACCAATTATTCCCTCAACTGCCACATTAATCACCTTTGCATTCAAGTCACCCATCATTATAACCTGGTCTCATGCATCAAAACTACTAACACACTCACTCAGCTGCTCCCAAATCACTTGCCTGTTATGATCTTTCTTCTCATGCCCAGGTGCATATGCACCAATAATCACCCATCTCTCTCCATCCACTTTCAATTTTACCCATATCAATCTAGTGTTTACTTTCTTACATTCTATCACATACTCCCTCCACTCCTGTTTCAGGAGTAGTGCTACTCCTTCCCTTGCTCTTGTCCTCTCACTAACCCCTGACTTTACTCCCAAGACATTCCCAAACCACTATTTCCCTTTACCCTTGAGCTTGGTTTCACTCAGAGCCAAAACATCCAGGTTCCTTTCCTCAAACATACTACCTATCTCTCCTTTTTTCTCATCTTGGTTACATCCACACACATTTAGACACCCCAATCTGAGCCTTCGAGGAGGATGAGCACTCCCCACGTGACTCCTTCTGTTTCCCCTTTTAGAAAGTTAGAATACAAGGAGGGGAGGGTTTCTAGCCTCCCACTCCTGACCACTTTAGTCGCCTTCTACGACACGTGAGGAGTGCGTGGGAAGTATTCTTTCTCCCCTATCCCCAGAGATTGTTGCGCTGGGGTGCAATATGGGAATATCTTGATCATGCACAAAATTGTGATCTTTTACTATATATATATAGTTTATATATATATATATATATATATATATATATATATATATATATATATATATATATATATATATATATATATATATATATATATATATATATATATATATATATATATATATATATATTATCCCTGGGGATAGGGAAGAAAGAATGCTTCCCACGTATTCCCTGCGTGTCGTAGAAGGCGACTAAAAGGGAAGGGAGTGGGGGGCTGGAAATCCTCCCCTCGTTTTTTTTTTTTTTTTTTTTTTTTTTTCCAAGGGAAGGAACAGAGAGGGGGGCCGGGTGAGGATGTTCCCTCAAAGGCCCAGTCCTCTGTTCTTGACGCTACCTTGCTATCGCGGGAAATGGCGAATAGTATGAAAAAAAAAAAAAAAATATATATATATATATATATATATATATATATATATATATATATATATATATATATATATTTTTTTTTTTTTTTTGCTTTGTCGCTGTCTCCCGCGTTTGCGAGGTAGCGCAAGGAAACAGACGAAAGAAATGGCCCAACCCACCCCCATACACATGTATATACATACGTCCACACACGCAAATATACATACCTACACAGCTTTCCATGGTTTACCCCAGACGCTTCACATGCCTTGATTCAATCCACTGACAGCACGTCAACCCCGGTATACCACATCGCTCCAATTCACTCTATTCCTTGCCCTCCTTTCACCCTCCTGCATGTTCAGGCCCCGATCACACAAAATCTTTTTCACTCCATCTTTCCACCTCCAATTTGGTCTCCCTCTTCTCCTCGTTCCCTCCACCTCCGACACATATATCCTCTTGGTCAATCTTTCCTCACTCATTCTCTCCATGTGACCAAACCATTTCAAAACACCCTCTTCTGCTCTCTCAACCACGCTCTTTTTATTTCCACACATCTCTCTTATCCTTACGTTACTTACTCGATCAAACCACCTCACACCACACATTGTCCTCAAACATCTCATTTCCAGCACATCCATCCTCCTGCGCACAACTTTATCCATAGTCCACGCCTCGCAACCATACAACATTGTTGGAACCACTATTCCTTCAAACATACCCATTTTTGCTTTCCGAGATAATGTTCTCGACTTCCACACATTCTTCAAGGCTCCCAGCATTTTCGCCCCCTCCCCCACCCTATGATCCACTTCCGCTTCCATGGTTCCATCCACTGCCAGATCCACTCCCAGATATCTAAAACACTTTACTTCCTCCAGTTTTTCTCCATTCAAACTTACCTCCCAATTGACTTGACAATCAACTCTACTGTCCCTAATAACCTTGCTCTTATTCACATTTACTCTTAACTTTCTTCTTTCACACACTTTACCAAACTCAGTCACCAGCTTCTGCAGTTTCTCACATGAATCAGCCACCAGCGCTGTATCATCAGCGAACAACAACTGACTCACTTCCCAAGCTCTCTCATCCCCAACAGACTTCATACTTGCCCCTTTTTCCAAAACTCTTGCATTCACCTCCCTAACAACCCCATCCATTAACAAATTAAACAACCATGGAGACATCACACACCCCTGCCGCAAACCTACATTCACTGAGAACCAATCACTTTTCTCTCTTCCTACACGTACACATGCCTTACATCCTCGATAAAAACTTTTCACTGCCTCTAACAACTTGCCTCCCACACCATATATTCTTAATACCTTCCACAGAGCATCTCTATCAACTCTATCATATGCCTTCTCCAGATCCATAAATGCTACATACAAATCCATTTGCTTTTCTAAGTATTTCTCACATACATTCTTCAAAGCAAACACCTGATCCACACATCCTCTACCACTTCTGAAACCACACTGCTCTTCCCCAATCTGATGCTCTGTACATGCCTTCACCCTCTCAACCAATACCCTCCCATATAATTTGCCAGGAATACTCAACAAACTTATACCTCTGTAATTTGAGCACTCACTCTTATCCCCTTTGCCTTTGTACAATGGCACTATGCACGCATTCCGCCAATCCTCAGGCACCTCACCATGAGTCATACATACATTAAATAACCTTCCCAACCAGTCAACAATACAGTCACCCCCTTTTTTAATAAATTCCACTGCAATACCATCCAAACCTGCTGCCTTGCCGGCTTTCATCTTCCGCAAAGCTTTTACTACCTCTTCTCTGTTTACCAAATCATTTTCCCTAACCCTCGCACTTTGCACACCACCTCGACCAAAACACCCTATATCTGCCACTCTATCATCAAACACATTCAACCAACCTTCAAAATACTCACTCCATCTCCTCCTGAAACAGGAGTTCTGGAAGTATGTGATAGAATGTAAGAAAGTAAATTCTCGATTAATATGGGTAAAACTGAAAGTTGATGGAGAGAGATGGGTGATTATTGGTGCATATGCACCTGGGCATGAGAAGAAAGATCATGAGAGGCAAGTGTTTTGGGAGCAGCTGAATGAGTGTGTTAGTGGTTTTGATGCACGAGACCGGGTTATAGTGTTGGGTGATTTGAATGCGAAGGTGAGTAATGTGGCAGTTGAGGGAATAATTGGTATACATGGGGTGTTCAGTGTTGTAAATGGAAATGGTGAAGAGCTTCTAGATTTATGTGCTGAAAAAGGACTGATGATTGGGAATACCTGGTTTAAAAAGCGAGATATACATAAGTATACTTATGTAAGTAGGAGAGATGGCCAGAGAGCGTTATTGGATTACGTGTTAATTGACAGGCGCACGAAAGAGAGACTTTTGGATGTTAATGTGCTGAGAGGTGCAACTGGAGGGACGTCTGATCATTATCTTGTGGAGGCTAAGGTGAAGATTTGTATGGGTTTCCAGAAAAGAAGAGTGAATGTTGGGGTGAAGAGGGTGGTGAGACTAAGTGAGCTTGGGAAGGAGACTTGTGTGAGGAAGTACCAGGAGAGACTGAGTACAGAATGGAAAAAGGTGAGAACAATGGAAGTAAGGGGAGTGGGGGAGAAATGGGATGTATTTAGGGAATCAGTGATGGATTGCGCAAAAGATGCTTGTGGCATGAGAAGAGTGGGAGGTGGGTTGATTAGAAAGGGTAGTGAATGGTGGGATGAAGAAGTAAGAGTATTAGTGAAAGAGAAGAGAGAGGCATTTGGACGATTTTTGCAGGGAAAAAATGAAATTGAGTGGGAGAATATAAAAGAAAGAGACAGGAGGTCAAGAGAAAGGTGCAAGAGGTGAAAAAAGGGCAAATGAGAGTTGGGGTGAGAGAGTATCATTAAATTTTAGGGAGAATAAAAAGATGTTCTGGAAGGAGGTAAATAAAGTGCGTAAGACAAGGGAGCAAATGGGAACTTCAGTGAAGGGCGCAAATGGGGAGGTGATAACAAGTAGTGGTGATATATATATATATATATATATATATATATATATATATATATATATATATATATATATATATATATATTCTTTTCTTTCTTTCATACTATTCGCCATTTCCCGCTTCAGCGAGGTAGCGTTAAGAACAGAGGACTGGGCCTCTGAGGAAACATCCTCACCTGGCCCCCTTCTCTGTTCCTTCCTTTGGAAAAAAAAAAAAAAAAATATATATATATATATATATATATATATATATATATATATATATATATATATATATATATATATATATATATATATTTTTTTTTTTTTTTTGCCGCTGTCTCCCGCGTTTGCGAGGTAGCGCAAGGAAACAGACAAAAGAAATGGCCCAACCCACCCCCATACACATGTATATACATACGTCCACACACGCATATATACATACCTACACAGCTTTCCATGATTTACCCCAGATGCTTCACATGCCTTGATTCAATCCACTGCCAGCACGTCAACCCCGGTATACCACATCGCTCCAATTCACTCTATTCCTTGCCCTCCTTTCATCCTCCTGCATGTTCAGTCCCCGATCACACAAAATCTTTTTCACTCCATCTTTCCACCTCCAATTTGTTCTCCCTCTTCTCCTCGTTCCCTCCACCTCCGACACATATATCCTCTTGGTCAATCTTTCCTCACTCATTCTCTCCATGTGACCAAACCATTTCAAAACACCCTCTTCTGTTCTCTCAACCACGCTCTTTTTATTTCCACACATCTCTCTTACCCTTACATTACTTACTCGATCAAACCACCTCACACCACACATTGTCCTCAAACATCTTATTTCCAGCACATCCATCCTCCTGCGCACAACTCTATCCATAGTCCACTTCTCATCCATATATATATATATATATATATATATATATATATATATATATATATATATATATATATATACATATATATATATATATATATATTTTTTGCTTTGTCGCTGCCTCCCGCGTTTGCGAGGTAGCGCAAGGAAACAGACGAAAGAAATGGCCCAACCCACCCCTATACACAATGTACACACACACACGCAAATATACATACCTATACATCTCAATGTACACATATATATACACACACAGACACATGTATATATACCCATGCACACAATTCACACTGTCTGCCCCTATTCATTCCCATCACCACCTCACCACACATGGAATACCATCCCCCTCCCCCCTAGTGTGTGTGAGGTAGCACTAGGAAAAGACAACAAAGGCCCCATTCGTTCACACTCAGTCTCCAGCTGTCACGCAATAATGCCCGAAACCACAGCTGCCTTTCCACATCCAGGCCCCACACAACTTTCCATGCTTTACCTCAGATGCTTCACATGCCCTGATTCAATCCACTGACAGCACGTCAACCCCGGTATACCACATCGATCCAATTCACTCTATTCCTTGCCCTCCTTTCACCCTCCTGCATGTTCAGGCCCCGATCACACAAAATCTTTTTCACTCCATCTTTCCACCTCCAATTTGGTCTCCCAATTCTCCTCGTTCCCTCCACCTCCGACACATATATCCTCTTGTTCAATCTTTCCTCATTCATTCTCTCCATGTGCCCAAACCATTTCAAAACACCCTCTTCTGCTCTCTCAACCACGCTCTTTTTATTTCCACACATCTCTCTTACCCTTACATTACTTACTCGATCAAACCACCTCACACCTCACATTGTCCTCAAACATCTCATTTCCAGCACATCCATCCTCCTGCGCACAACTCTATCCATAGCCCACGCCTCGCAACCATACAACATTGTTGAAACCACTATTCCTTCAAACACCTATTTTTGCTTTCCAAGATAATGTTCTCGACTTCCACACATTCTTCAAGGCTCCCAGGATTTTCGCCCCCTCCCCCACCCTATGATTCACTTCCGCTTCCATGGTTCCATCTGCTGCCAGATCCACTCCCAGATATCTAAAACACTTTACTTACTCCAGTTTTTCTCCATTCAAACCTACTTCCCAATTGACTTGACCCTCAACCCTACTGTACCTAATAACCTTGCTCTTATTCACATTTACTCTTAACTCTCTTCTTTCACACACTTTACCAAACTCAGTCACCAGCTTCTGCAGTTTCTCACATGAATCAGCCACCAGCGCTGTATCATCAGCGAACAACAACTGACTCACTTCCCAAGCTCTCTCATCCCCAACAGACTTCATACTTGCCCGTCTTTCCAAAACTCTTGCATTCACCTCCCTAACAACCCCATCCATAAACAAATTAAACAACCATGGAGACATCACACACCCCTGCCGCAAACCTACATTCACTGAGAACCAATCACTTTCCTCTCTTCCTACACGTACACATGCCTTACATCCTTCATAAAAACTTTTCACTGCTTCTAACAACTTGCCTCCCACACCATATATTCTTAATACCTTCCACAGAGCATCTCTATCAACTCTATCATATGCCTTCTCCAGATCCATAAATGCTACATACAAATCCATTTGCTTTTCTAAGTATTTCTCACATACATTCTCCAAAGGAAACACCTGATCCACACATCCTCTACCACTTCTGAAACCACACTGCTCTTCCCCAGTCTGATGCTCTGTACATGCCTTCACCCTCTCAATCAATACCCTCCCATATAATTTACCAGGAATACTCAACAAACTTATACCTCTGTAATTTGAGCACTCACTCTTATCCCCTTTGCCTTTGTACAATGGCACTATGCATGCATTCCGCCAATCCTCAGGCACCTCACCATGAGTCATACATACATTAAATAACCTTACCAACCAGTCAACAATACAGTCACCCCCATTTTTAATAAATTCCACTGCAATACCATCCAAACCTGCTGCCTTGCCAGCTTTTATCTTCCGCAAAGCTTTTACTACCTCTTCTCTGTTTACCAAATCATTTTCCCTAACCGTCTCACTTTGCACACCACCTTGACCAAAACACCCTATATCTGCCACTCTATCATCAAACACACTCAACAAACCTTCAAAATACTCACTCCATCTCCTTCTCACATCACCAATACTTGTTATCACCTCCTCATTTGCGCCCTTCACTGAAGTTCTCATTTGCTTCCTTGTCTTACGCACTTTATTTACCTCCTTCCAGAACATCTTTTTATTCTCTCTAAAATTTAATGATACTCTCTCACCCCAACTCTTATTTGCCCTCTTTTTCACCTCTTGCACCTTTCTCTTGACCTCCTGTCTCTTTCTTTTATACATCTCCCACTCAATTTCATTTTTTCCCTGCAAAAATCGTCCAAATGCCTCTCTCTTCTCTTTCACTAATAATCTTACTTCTTCATCCCACCACTCACTACCCTTTCTAATCAACCCACCTCCCACTCTTCTCATGCCACAAGCATCTTTTGTGCAATCCATCACTGATTCCCTAAATACATCCCATTCCTCCCCCACTCCCCTTACTTCCATTGTTCTCACCTTTTTCCATTCTGTACTCAGTCTCTCCTGGTACTTCCTCACACAAGTCTCCTTCCCAAGCTCACTTACTCTCACCACCCTCTTCACCCCAACATTCACTCTTCTTTTCTGAAAACCCATACAAATCTTCACCTTAGCCTCCACAAGATAATGATCAGACGTCCCTCCAGTTACACCTCTCAGCACATTAACATCCAAAAGTCTCTCTTTCGCGCGCCTGTCAATTAACACGTAATCCAATAACGCTCTCTGGCCATCTCTCCTGCTTACATATGTATACTTATGTATATCTCGCTTTTTTAACCAGGTATTCCCAATCACCAGTCCTTTTTCAGCACATAAATCTACAAGCTCTTCACCATTTCCATTTACAACACTGAACACCCCATGTATACCAATTATTCCCTCAACTGCCACATTACTCACCTTTGCATTCAAATCACCCATCACTATAACCCAGTCTCATGCATCAAAAACCACTAACACATTCATTCAGCTGCTCCCAAAACACTTGCGTCTCATGATCTTTCTTCTCATGCCCAGGTGCATATGCACCAATAATCACCCATCTCTCTCCATCAACTTTCAGTTTTACCCATATTAATCGAGAATTTACTTTCTTACATTCTATCACATACTCCCGCAACTCCTGTTTCAGGAGTACTGCTACTCCTTCCCTTGCTCTTGTCCTCTCACTAACCCCTGACTTTACTCCCAAGACATTCCCAAACCACTCTTCCCCTTTACCCTTGAGCTTCGTTTCACTCAGAGCCAAAACATCCAGGTTCCTTTCCTCAAACATACTACCTATCTCTCCTTTTTTCACATCTTGGTTACATCCACACACATTTAGACACCCCAGTCTGAGCCCTCGAGGAGGATGAGCACTCCCCGCATGACTCCTTCTTCTGTTTCCCATTTTAGAAAGTTAAAAATACAAGGAGGGGAGGATTTCTGGCCCCCCGCTCCCGTCCCCTCTAGTCGCCTTCTACGACACGCTTTTTATCTAGACAAAAATTTGTGACCATGAATTTGAGGGACACGTTTCTACAAATTAAGAGATTGAAAAGTGAGGAAGTCTTGCCGCACAGGTGGCAAAGCAGCTTTTGCAAGACCAGGAAGTGCTGCAGGGCCTAAATGGTTTGTGAGAGTACGACAACATAAACTAGAAAGATGCTGAGGGTGTCGAGTGGCTTCTTCAAGAAGTGCACGGATACCTACGTTTTGAACTTCACTTTCTATTTTTCCACCTTAAATTAGTCGTTTGGTATGGGCCCCAGCAGTTAAAAGAAGTGCTACTGCACCCCAAGTAGCATCTCTTGCTGCTGATACCAGCAGTGTATGCCCAAGCTGATCCTCTGTGTTGGTGTCGGCCCCTGAAGTCAGGAGGATTCGCAGGAGGTTGAGGTGGTGCTCAAAAATGGCCAAGTGTAATGGTGTGTGGCCTAAAGAATTCTTGGAATTTAAAGCTGCTCTTGTCCCTACCTCCACCACAGCTGCTAGGACACTTTCTGTATCTTGTTTACCACTTTGCACAGTAATATGTAATGGTGTTCCCATACTACAGTTATTAACACAAACTGCAGGTGGATGGGCAACTGCAAGCATTTTCACTGTATAGGATCTCACACCATTTACACTAACAGCATAGTGTAGTACTGTATTACCATGATTATCAGTTTGTGCAGGATTTGAATGGGCAGCAAGGAGAACCTCTACAAGTTCTGAGTTAGCTGATGCAGCAGCACGATGAAGTGGAGTACAACCATCCACATCGGTAACATCTACAACTGCTCCATGAGACAATAATAGTTCCACCAAAGCTTGACTTCCCCGCAAGGCTGCTAGGTGGAGTGGGGTGTGTCCCTGGTGAGTGCGAGCATTGACATTAGCTCGAGCCTTGATAAGGAGACGGGCAAGATGAGGATAACCATGGGTGCATGCAATATGTAACGGGGTCAGACCTCCAGAATCTCCTTGGTTTATGCTTACACCCAACTCAACCAAAAGCTGAACCATGTCAAGATCATTGTTTTCAACACAGAGGCAGAGAGCTGGCCGCTGCTATGAGTTGACAGAGAAGCGTGTGTCTGTGTCAACTCCAGCCTGAAAAAGTTTGTGAGCATGGTTGACATCATTGTTCTGGATGGCCACCAGCAGCTGGAAGTCCAGTGCCCATCAACGAACTACTGCTGTCATCACTATATATATATATATACTTCCCAGGTATTCCCTGCGTGTCGTAGAAGGCGACTAAAAGGGGAGGGAGCGGGGGGCTGGAAATCCTCCCCTCTCATTTTTTTTTTAATTTTCCAAAAGAAGGAACAGAGGGGGCCAGGTGAGGATATTCCAAAAAAGGCCCAGTCCTTTGTTCTTAATGCTACCTTGCTAATGTGGGAAATGGTGAATAGTTTAAAAAAAAAAAAAAAAGAAATCCTCCCCTCTCGTTTTTTTTAATTTTCCAAATGAAGGAACAGAGAAGGGGCCAGGTGAGGATATTCCCTCAAAGGCCCAGTCCTCTGTTCTTAACGCTACCTCGCTAACGCGGGAAATGGCGAATAGTATGAAAGAAAAAGAAGAATATATATATATATATATATATATATATATATATATATATATATATATATATATATATATATATATATATTTTTTTTTGCTTTGTCGCTGTCTCCCGCGTTTGCGAGGTAGCGCAAGGAAACAGACGAAAGAAATGGCCCAACCCACCCCCATACACATGTATATACATACGTCCACACACAAATATACATACCTACACAGCTTTCCATGGTTTACCCCAGACGCTTCACATGCCCTGATTCAATCCACTGACAGCACGTCAACCCCGGTATACCACATCGATCCAATTCACTCTATTCCTTGCCCTCCTTTCACCCTCCTACATGTTCAGGCCCCGATCACACAAAATCTTTTTCACTCCATCTTTCCACCTCCAATTTAGTCTCCCACTTCTCCTCGTTCCCTCCACCTCCGACACATATATCCTCTTGGTCAATCTTTCCTCACTCATTCTCTCCATGTGCCCAAACCATTTCAAAACACCCTCTTCTGCTCTCTCAACCACGCTCTTTTTATTTCCACACATCTCTCTTACCCTTACGTACTTACTCGATCAAACCACCTCACACCACACATTGTCCTCAAACATCTCATTTCCAGCACATCCATCCTCCTGCGCACAACTCTATCCATAGCCCACGCCTTGCAACCATACAACATTGTTGGAACCACTATTCCTTCAAACATACCCATTTTTGCTTTCCGAGATAACGTTCTCGACTTCCACACATTCTTCAAGGCTCCCAGAATTTTCGCCCCCTCCCCCACCCTATGATCCACTTCCGCTTCCATGGTTCCATGCACTGCCAGATCCACTCCCAGATATCTAAAACACTTTACTTCCTCCAGTTTTTCTCCATTCAAACTTACCTCCCAATTGACTTGACCCTCAACCCTACTGTACCTAATAACCTTGCTCTTATTCACATTTACTCTTAACTTTATATATATATATATATATATATATATATATATATATATATATATAAGCCGGCAAGGCAGCAGGTTTGGATGGTATTGCAGTGGAATTTATTAAAAAAGGGGGTGACTGTATTGTTGACTGGTTGGTAAGGTTATTTAATGTATGTATGACTCATGGTGAGGTGCCTGAGGATTGGCGGAATGCGTGCATAGTGCCATTGTACAAAGGCAAAGGGGATAAGAGTGAGTGCTCAAATTACAGAGGTATAAGTTTGTTGAGTATTCCTGGTAAATTATATGGGAGGGTATTGATTGAGAGGGTGAAGGCATGTACAGAGCATCAGATTGGGGAAGAGCAGTGTGGTTTCAGAAGTGGTAGAGGATGTGTGGATCAGGTGTTTGCTTTGAAGAATGTATGTGAGAAATACTTAGAAAAGCAAATGGATTTGTATGTAGCATTTATGGATCTGGAGAAGGCATATGATAGAGTTGATAGAGATGCTCTGTGGAAGGTATTAAGAATATATGGTGTGGGAGGCAAGTTGTTAGAAGCAGTGAAAAGTTTTTATCGAGGAGGTAAGGCATGTGTACGTGTAGGAAGAGAGGAAAGTGATTGGTTCTCAGTGAATGTAGGTTTGCGGCAGGGGTGTGTGATGTCTCCATGGTTGTTTAATTTGTTTATGGATGGGGTTGTTAGGGAGGTAAATGCAAGAGTACTGGAAAGAGGGGCAAGTATGAAGTCTGTTGGGGATGAGACAGCTTGGGAAGTGAGTCAGTTGTTGTTCGCTGATGATACAGCGCTGGTGGCTGATTCATGTGAGAAACTGCAGAAGCTGGTGACTGAGTTTGGTAAAGTGTGTGGAAGAAGAAAGTTAAGAGTAAATGTGAATAAGAGCAAGGTTATTAGGTACAGTAGGGGTGAGGGTCAAGTCAATTGGGAGGTGAGTTTGAATGGAGAAAAACTGGAGGAAGTGAAGTGTTTTAGATATCTGGGAGTGGATCTGTCAGCGGATGGAACCATGGAAGCGGAAGTGGATCATAGGGTGGGGGAGGGGGCGAAAATTTTGGGAGCCTTGAAAAATGTGTGGAAGTCGAGAACATTATCTCGGAAAGCAAAAATGGGTATGTTTGAAGGAATAGTGGTTCCAACAATGTTGTATGGTTGCGAGGCGTGGGCTATGGATAGAGTTGTGCGCAGGAGGATGGATGTGCTGGAAATGAGATGTTTGAGGACAATGTGTGGTGTGAGGTGGTTTGATCGAGTAAGTAACGTAAGGGTAAGAGAGATGTGTGGAAATAAAAAGAGCGTGGTTGAGAGAGCAGAAGAGGGTGTTTTGAAATGGTTTGGGCACATGGAGAGAATGAGTGAGGAAAGATTGACCAAGAGGATATATGTGTCGGAGGTGGAGGGAACGAGGAGAAGAGGGAGACCAAATTGGAGGTGGAAAGATGGAGTGAAAAAGATTTTGTGTGATCGGGGCCTGAACATGCAGGAGGGTGAAAGGAGGGCAAGGAATAGAGTGAATTGGAGCGATGTGGTATACAGGGGTTGACGTGCTGTCAGTGGATTGAATCAAGGCATGTGAAGCGTCTGGGGTAAACCATGGAAAGCTGTGTAGGTATGTATATTTGCGTGTGTGGACGTGTGTATGGGGGTTGGGCCATTTCTTTCGTCTGTTTCCTTGCGCTACCTCGCAAACGCGGGAGACAGCGACAAAGTATAAAAAAAAAAAAAAAAAAAATATATATATATATATATATATATATATATATATATATATATATATATATATATATATATATATTATCCCTGGGGATAGGGGATTAAGAATACTTCCCACGTATTCCCTGCGTGTCGTAGAAGGCGACTAAAAGGGGAGGGAGCGGGGGGCTGGAAATCCTCCCCTCTCGTTTTTTTTTTTTTTTTTTTCCAAAAGAAGGAACAGAGGGGGCCAGGTGAGGATATTCCAAAAAAGGCCCAGTCCTCTGTTCTTAACGCTACCTCGCTAATGCGGGAAATGGCGAATAGTTTAAAAGAAAAGAAAAAGAAATATATATATATATATATATATATATATATATATATATATATATATATATATATATATATATATATATATATCTTTCTTTCTTTTCTTTCATACTATTCGCCATTTCTCGCATTAGCAAGGTAGTGTTTAGAACAGATGACTGGGCCTTTGAGGGAGTATCCTTACCGGGCCCCTTTCTCTGTTCCTTCTTTTGGGAAAAAAAAAAAAAACAAGAGGGGAGTATTTCCAGCCACCCGCTCCCTCCCCTTTTAGTGGCGTTCTACAACACGCAGGGAATATGTGGGAAGTATTCTTTCTCCCCTATCCCCAGGGATATATATTTATAAATATATATATATTTTTTTTCATAATATTTGCCATTTTCCGCGATAGCGAGGTAGCGTTAAGAACAGAGGACTGAGCCTTTGAGGGAATATCCTCGCCTGGCCCCTTCTCTGTTCCTTCTTTTGGAAAATTAAAAAAAACGAGAGGGGAGGATTTCTAGCCCCCCGCTCCCTTTCCTTTTAGTCGCCTTCTGCGACACGCAGGGAATACGTGGGAAGTACTCTTTCTCCCCTATCCCCAGGGATAATATATATGGAGAAGGCATATGATAGAGTTGATAGAGATGCTCTGTGGAAGGTACTAAGAATATATGGTGTGGGAGGCAACTTGTTAGAAGCAGTGAAAAGTTTTTATCGAGGATGTAAGGCATGTGTACGTGTAGGAAGAGAGGAAAGTGATTGGTTCTCAGTGAATGTAGGTTTGCGGCAGGGATGTGTGATGTCTCCATGGTTGTTTAATTTGTTTATGGATGGGGTTGTTAAGGAGGTGCATGCAAGAGTGTTGGAAAGAGGGGCAAGTATGCAGTCTGTTGGGGATGAGAGAGCTTAGGAAGTGAGTCAGTTGTTGTTCGCTGATGATACTGTGCTGGTGGCTGATTCATGTGAGAAACTGCAGAAGCTGGTGACTGAGTTTGGTAAAGTGTGTGAAAGAAGAAAGTTAAGAGTAGATGTGAATAAGAGCAAGGTTATTAGGTACAGTAGGGTTGAGGTTCAAGTCAATTGGGAGGTAAGTTTGAATGGAGAAAAACTGGAGGAAGTAAAGTGTTTTAGATATCTAGGAGTGGATCTGGCAGCGGATGGAACCATGGAAGCGGAAGTGAATCATAGGGTGGGGGAGGGGGCGAAAATGCTGGGAGCCTTGAAGAATGTGTGGAAGTCGAGAATATTATCTCGGAAAGCAAAAATGGGTATGTTTGAAGGAATGGTGGTTCCAACAATGTTGTATGGTTGCGAGGTGTGGGCTATGGATAGAGTTGTGCACAGGAGGGTGGATGTGCTGGAAATGAGATGTTTGAGGACAATATGTGGTGTGAGGTGGTTTGATCGAGTAAGTAATGTAAGGGTAAGAGAGATGTGTGGAAATAAGAAGAGCATGGTTGAGAGAGCAGAAGAGGGTTTTTTGAAATAGTTTGGGCACATGGAGAGAATGAGTGAGGAAAGATTGACCAAGAGGATATATGTGTCGGAGGTGGAGGGAACAAGAAGTGGGTGACCAAATTGGAGGTTGAAAGATGGAGAGGAAAAGATTTTGAGTGATCGGGGCCTGAACATGCAGGAGGGTGAAAGGCGGGCAAGGAATGGAGTGAATTGGAACAATGTGGTATACCGGGACTGACGTGCTGTCAGTGGATTGAATCAGGGCACGTGAAGCGTCTGGGGTAAACCATGGAAAGCTCTGTGGGGCCTGGATGTGGAAAGGGAGCTGTGGCTTCGGGCATTATTGCATGACAGCTAGAGACTGAGTGTGAACAAATGTGGCCTTTGTTGTCTTTTCCTAGCGCTACCTCGCACACTTGAGGGGGGAGGGGGATGTTATTCCATGTGTGGCGAGGTGGCGATGGGAATGAATAAAGGCAGACAGTGTGAATTGTGTGCCTGTGTATGTATGTATATGTCTGTGTGTGTATATATATATGTGTACATTGAGATGTATGGGTATGTATATTTGCATGTGGGGACGTGTATGTATATACAACATTGTTGGAACCACTATTACCTCAAACATACCCATTTTATCTTTACGAGATAATGTTCTCGACTTCCACACATTCTTCAAGGCTCCCAGGATTTTCGCCCCCTCCCCCACCCTATGATTCACTTCCGCTTCCATGTGTCCATCCACTGCCAGATCCACTCCCAGATATCTAAAACACTTTACTTCCTCCAGTGTTTCTCCATTCAAACTTACCTTTCGATTGACTTGACCCTCAACCCTACTGTACCTAAAACCTTTGCTCTTATTCACATTTACTCTTAACTTTCTTCTTTCACACACTTTACCAAACTCAGTCACCAGCTTCTGCAGTTTCTCACATGAATCAGCCACCAGCGCTGTATCATCAGCGAACAACAACTGACTCACTTCCCAAGCTGTCTCATCCCCAACAGACTTCATACTTGCCCCTCTTTCCAAAACTCTTGCATTCACCTCCCTAACAACCCCATCCATAATGCAAGGAAACAGACGAAAGATTGGCCCAACCCACCCACATACACATGTATATACATACACGTCCACACATGTAAATATACATACCTATACATCTCAACGTATACATATGTGACCAAACCATTTCAAAAAAAGAGAAAAAGCATATATATATTTATTTGTTTTTATTATACTTGATTGCTGTTTCTCAGGTACCCATTTTATCGACCAACCCCTAGGGATGGATGAACAGCTGGGATGACTGTGGACCTACTGCCCCAACCAGGATTCAAACCTGTGCGCTTGACCCTGGGCAGCCTCTAAATGTGTCATGGTCAGAACGCTTACTGCTACACCATGGGAGTTCATAGTACCAATCCTAAAATGCATTGAATTCTCCCTCATCCTACTGCCTCTTATCACTCAATTCTCAGTATCCTGACTTTGTGAAAAAAAAGAGTGTTCCACAGCAGAATTAAAGAAAACATCTCACTCTCACCAACTCAGCATGGCTTCATACCCAAGCACCCTGTCACCATACTACAGGCTAAACTTGCCCAACATCCTAGATGGAGTCTACCAACCACAACCTCGTCCCATATAGCACTAGTGGCAAAAGAAGGTAACAAAAGAATTTGTGGCTGTCCCTTGGCACATCTTCTCAAAACAAATTCTTGACATGACCCTCCACAACAATGACTAAAATCGGTGGATATTTTTAACCAGCTGCTATGCCAGAGCAGTTCCATATCCAGTTCTCTTCATTCTCTTCTTCCACAACCCCTCATTACCTCAGACAAACCTAAACATGAACGTCCTTTCATGTGCAAACAATCTCACAGTTATGTCACAAGACCTTGACATTGCATGCAGGACTACATTACACATTTGGAAAAAATGGCAAACCCAGAACTGAATGTCAGCACCTCCACAGACATCTTCAATTGCTCTTTTACAGACAGACGTGAATCCAGTTTGCACTCTGTCTACAGTCACCTTGGAGGGATGGTCACTCCTTTCAAGGCTTCACCTATGACACACACAAGACATTCACTTTCCACAGCAATAACATGAACACAAAAGCAGTACAAAAACTAAATGCCATTAGGAATCTAACTGGCACCAGATTTGGACATGGAAAAGAATCCCTTACCATTTTATACAAAATACCTCATCTGTTCTACTTTAAACTATACCTCACCTGCCTGGTCTTCCACCCTCTCAAAACCAAATCCCAGTGCCTGTTGATTTAAGTGTACTGGATTTAAGCTGATTTTAGAATAACTCACAAGGTCCATTTACACTTTATTTTAATTTACATAGGCTTAAGTTTGGAATAACTCAATCATCATTTGGCTGACATTGTGGAGGTGTGGCATTTACAGGACCATGTAAGAAGCATGCATAAGTATGACATGGATACAGTCAATAGTTACGGAGTTCTACCATATTTTGTGGTGCAGTATACTGTATATTGTCCGTGTTTTGCTCCTTGTCTCATGACATTTTAGTTTTGTTAAGTATTTTAGGTACCTGTGGTGCTAAGAAGCATATTGCCATCACCAATGAGGTTAAGTTGGATGCTCTTATACTTTATGAGAGAGGCAAATGAATAGCCAATACTAAGCTTTCCCTTGGACTTAGTGAATCTGCTTTATGGGCTATTCATGATAGTACAGAGAAGATCTAAGAAAGTGTTAAGTGTGGAACATTTTTCAGTGCATTTAAGATCTCATATTCCTGATGTTTGATTATAGAGAGATTGGAACACATCTTGAGCATATGGATCGAACACCAAATTCATATTGTAGTAGTATACAGTGATGTGAGTGAACTATTTATTTTTTTGATAACCACTCGGAAAATGAAATGCAGTAAGTCCCAAGGGCACTTTCGTGTACTACACCTTCATGGGAGACTAAGTCTAAGGCAGAGGATTACTCTAGAATCAATATGTGTATGGGAAGAGGAAATGTGTTGTTTGTGTCCATATGTGCGTGGCTTCTGGTAGTTAGTTGTAGCACCACATATTTCATGAAATTTGATTACACAGATTACATGGATGGGACAGTTGATGCAGACATTCCCTAATATTCATGGTAGAATTCTTTGTGTACAAACTTAATAAGAGAAGATTCAATGGTATTTCTCTTGATTAGAGAGTTTCAAGTTTTAACTTAAGTAGCATTGGTCCAGTCAGTACAGTGGTCATTATTTCTAATATGAATGAATAGTGCATTGGAAAGCAGTCCTTTTCTTATACAATATTAATGTTTAAGTCTAACAGAAAGATCCTTACCAATCTGTCCTATATAGAACATGTTACAACTTTTGCAGGGTATTCTGTAAGCACAGCCCACAGACTTTGCTGGTGAGTTTTTGATTAAAATGATAGTATTAGTATTGCTGAAAGGTACATTTACAGTTTATGGAAAAGAACAAAGGGTTCTTGGTATCATGGGGAGGCTTCAAGTTGAATGAATGATTTCTCTACCAAATTAAATATTTCGTGAATCATCTTGTACACGTATATAATTATTTATTTATTTATTTTGCTTTGTCGCTGTCTCCCGCGTTAGTGAGGTAGCGCAAGGAAGCAGATGAAAGAATGGCCCAATCCACCCACATACATATGTATATACATACACATCCACACATGCAAATATACATGTCTATACATTTCAACATATACATATATATACACACACAGACATATACATATATGCACATGTACATAATTCTTACTGTCTGCCTTTATTCATTCCCATCGCCATCCTACCACACATGAAATAACAAATAACAACCCTCTCCCCCCGCATGTGCACGAGGTAGTGCTAGGAAAAGACAACAAAGGCCACATTCGTTCACACTCAGTCTTTAGCTGTCATGTATAAAATATATATACCTATATGCACTGAAACCACAGCTCCCTTTCCACATCCAGGCCCCACAGAACTTTCCATAGTTTACCCCAGACACTTCACACGCCCTGGTTCAATCCATTGACACCACGTCAACCCTGGTATACCACATCGTTCCAGTTCACTCTATTCCTTGCCCGCCTTTCACCCTCCTGCATGTACAGGCCCCGATCACTCAAAATCTTTTTCACTCCATCTTTCCACCTCCAATTTGGTCTCCCACTTCTCCTAGTTCCCTCCACCTGTGACACATATATCCTCTTTGTCAATTTTTCCTCACTCATTCTCTCCATGTGACCAGACCATTTCAAAACACCCTCTTCTGCTCTCTCAACCACACTCTTTTTGTTACCACGCATCTCTCTTACCCTTTCATTACTTACTCGATTGAACCACCTCACACCACATATTGTCCTCAAACATCTCATTTCCAGCACATCCACCCTCCTCCGCTCAACTCTCTGTATAGCCCACGCCTCACAACCATATGAAACATATGGTTGATAAATTGAACTGATGATAATGACAGATATTTGGTAAGATTTGCATGTATTTAATCTATTTTCTCTTATGTTTTTCTGAATATATTGATTATTATTAATGGAAGAGAATTGTGTTGAAAATATAGATGAACAGTACAGTTCACCATATCATCTTGTCAATTATAATTGGGAGAGCTAAGTAAGATTTTTTTCATAGGTACTTCGGAAGAGAAGTTTTTAGAAAATATATATGAAGAATGAAAATTTATTGTATCATTCTATCGGTTATGGGTTGAATGTTTTAAAGTGAAGGTAGGCAGGCAATAAGTAGAAATTTCATGTTACAGGTACACCACCGATTTTCCGGCACTCTTGGTTCCAAAGCCTTGCTGGATTAACCATTTTACTGGACCAACCATGGTCACATAATGATAATTCATCAACACACCTCTAACCCACTAAATATACATCTCTCATGTGTCTAAAGTATACCATGGACTGCTAGAAATTTAGATTAAATATTAAATGAAAATCAAATAGATAAATGAAATACACTATACACCTGCTGAGGACTGAGGTGCTCGTCAGCTACG